>NC_087151.1:38920192-38925192 GCF_035594125.1 Scylla paramamosain | reverse complement strand
TATGTTTGATTAAGTTTTGAAGTTGAAGGAAGGTATGTGGAGGAGGAAGACACGAAGGAGGAACCGGAGTAGAAGAAAACAGAAGAAGAGGAGAAGTAAAAAGAAAAAGGAAGTTAGGATTCAGATACGTTTACATGAGTTTTGGGGCTGAAGGAGAGGGAAATAAAGCAAGAGAGTAAATATAGTGCTAGAAGGAAAAATTTGAGTTAAGGGAAGGTGAGATAGCAGGGATGAAATTTAAGTGTCTGGGAGGAAGGCTGAGATACAGGAGAAGGGAAGGAAGAGTTGAAGGGACGGGCAGAGGGAGGATTAGGGTGGTAATAGGAAGATGAACTTTTGAAATAGGTAGAAATGAGGTGGAGGATGAGAAGGAAGGAGAATGAGAAAAGACGAAGAAAGGGAAGGAGAAGAAGAAGAAAAAGAAGAAGAAGAAGAAAGAAGAAAGAAGGGCACGAAGAAGACGAGGGAGGAGACGAAAAAGAAGAACAAAAACAAGAGCAAGAATAACAATAACAAGAACAAGAACAAGAAAAAAAAGAAGAGGACGAATAATACGAGGGAGGAGACGAAAAAGAAAAAGAAGAAGAAAGGAGACAAGAAAGAAGAAAAAGACGAAAACAACAAGAAGAACAAGAAATAAACGAAGACGAAAAAAAGAAGGAGAGGTGTCTTAAAATAGAGCAAGAGGAATTGAATGAGGTGGAATGGAAGGGGCTGAGAGGCGGGTCGTGTTGAGATGGAGGGAAAATGAGAGGAGTGATTGGGAAGAGATTGGAGTCAAGGGGTTAGGGAGGCGTTGCGGGGGATTGAAAGGTGAAAGATAACCTCGTTGGTCACCAGAGAGAGAGAGAGAGAGAGAGAGTGTGTGTGTGTGTGTGTGTGTGTGTGTGTGTGTGTGTGTGTGTGTGTGTGTCAGGCGTCAAGTTAGAGGGAGGAAGTAGATTGGTTTACTTTTTCTCATTCACGTCCATTTTCCTCTCTCTTCCACTTTTCCTCTCCCTTCCACTTTTCCTCTCCCTTCCACTTTTCCTCTCCCTCCTCTCCTCTTCTCTCCACCTCCCTCCCACTTAATTTCCTTTCATCCTACTCAAATTTGTGTTCCCTCTTTCCATCTTTCTCCCATTCCGTCCTTCCCTCTCTCATCTCTCCTATTCCTCTCCTCCCTGCCCTCCCATCCCCTCCCATTATTGCTGTGTCTGTTATGTTCCTGCCTTATTGTGCCTGCCTCTCTCTGCCTTGCTTTTCTGTATCCAGTCATGCCCTTGTCCTTTAGTTAATTAAGTTGATATGCCCTGTCACTGATCTCCCCCCTTTCCTTCCTTCCTTCCTTTCTTCCTTCCTCCCTTCCGCTCCTTTGTGTCCTCTTTATTTCACACTTTCTTTCCATCCTTCCTCTTCCTTCTCTCTCTCTCTCTCTCTCTCTCTCTCTCTCTCTCTCTCTCTCTCTCTCTCTCTCTCTCTCTCTCTCTCTCTCTCTCTCTCTCTCTCTTGCTACATCCTTACGTTTGTACTCATTCTTCTAAACTATTATCTTCCTGTCTTCACCTTTCCCTTCCTTCCCTCCTTAACCTACTTGGGCTCTTATCTTTCTGCCTTGTATGCCTTACTCTTGCCTCCCATCCCTTCCTTTCCTACTTCACTCTTATCTTTCTATCCTTTCACCCCAACTCTTACCTCTCCTTTCCTTCTTCTCCATTCTCGACACATCTACCCTTTAGCTACGGTCGTACCTACCTCTCCCTTCTGCAGACTCCACTCTCTCTCTCTCTCTCTCTCTCTCTCTCTCTCTCCTCCCTGCCTTGTCCTACTCTGCCTCGCTTACCAACAAAGACCTGAAAAAAGACTGGACCATTTTGAACCAGCGTAAACACGGAGGGTGAGCGCCGGGCGAGCTCCTCCTATGACGGTTTCAATTACGAGTGAGTGACACTGATGGCGGGCAGGCAGTGGTGGGTGGTAGGGAGAGCACCCCGACCTCGCCTACCTCCCCCTTTCCCTCCTCTTGTTTTATTTACCTCCCGGGCGCGACACACGGCGACGCGGCGACGACTAGTGGCCCAGAAACCTTAAAAATAGTTAGTGGGTTCAACTACCCGCCCTGTATTATTCCGCCAAATTCGCCGGCAAGCAACGATGTGTCACCAATTTATGTCGTCGAAGTAAGGGCTCGCTCGTCTCCCGGTTCAATTGTTAATTTTGTCCGACCGCAGCTGAGCCCGAATTGTTGCCAGCAGCGAGTTGCGACACTGAGGGGTCAGGGAGGGAGGGAGGGAGGGAGGGCGAGTGAGAGGGATGAGTGGGAGGCTGGAAAACACTGGAATGGGAACTGGAAATAGACACAGGGATGCTGGAATGTGGGTGTGGGAGGCTTGGATGAGGAAGAGAGAGAGAGAGAGAGAGAGAGAGAGAGAGAGAGAGAGAGAGAGAGAGAAAGGGATGAGTGGAGTGGGAAGCAGGAAAACACTGGAATTGGAACTGAAAACAGACGTAGGAATGTTGAAATGTGGGTGAGATTGGGGGTGTTAGATTGAAGGATGGATGGATTAAGGGGAAAGGGAGTGAAGAAGAATAGGAGGATAGAAGGGATGAGAGAGAAGGCTGGAAAACGCCGGAATATGGATAAAATACAGACATGGATACTGGAATGTGAGGTAGAGAGGCTAAGGCGAGTGAGGGAAGAGAGATAAACAGAACATGAGGTTGGAAGAGATGAAAGGAAGGCAGATGATAGAGACTGGGAAAGAAATACAGATGCTGGAATGTAAGCAAGAGAGGCTAGAATGGAACGGGAATATGATTGATTTCTGGAATAGAGGAGGAAGTGAAATTGGAAAAAAAAAGAGAGAGAGACTAGGAATTGATATAGAGAGATAAATGATGCAGTAGAGGAGATTAGTTAGAATAGGGAGAGAAGGATTTTGTGGAGGGTGCGCGGGATAGGATGGTAGGAAGAAAGGAAAATGGAGGATTTAAGGAAGGAATGAGGAAGGAAAGAATGGAGGAAGGAAAGACGGAGCCCACAAGACGGGAGAAACAGGCTTCCTCAACCACACACACACACACACACACACACACACACCACACACACACACACACACACACACGAGTAGAAAATGAAAAATTACAACCACATAATGTATTCATCGTTTTCTGAACATTTTTCCCCTCACATGCTTCCTTCTTTCCCCCCTTCCCCTCCATCCTCTCCTTTATCCCTCCTCCTCCTACTCCTCCCCCTCTGTCTCCCTCCCCATCTCCCGTGCCTCTTTGCTAATCCATTCAATCCCTCTCTCGCTTTCTTCTTCCTTTCCATATTTCCGTCTCGCATTTCCATTTTCCTTACATTTTCCACTCTTCCTTATCACGTCATTCCTCTTCCATCCTTTTCTTGTTTTCTTTCTCTCTTCCCTTCGTTCTCTTGTAGCTCCTCATTTATTGTGGCTTTCTTTTCTTCTTTCTGTATTATATATATTTTTTTTTCCCTGTTTTTCTCCCTTCTGCTCTTTAATTGCATTTTCTTGATTTCTTTTTCTTTTTTTTCTTTTATCCCTTTTTCATTCGTTTTTTTTTATTCTTCATATTTTACTCATATTTTTCATTCTCTCTTCCTTTCTTTTTCTTTCCCTCTATTCCTCCACCTATTACTTCCTTTATATTCCTGCTATTACCATCATCATCATCATCACTTCTTATTTCTCCTCTTCCTCTTCCTCTTTTACCTCCTTTTACTTGTTCCTCTCCATCGCTCATTCCTTTCCTCTCCTCTCTTATTCATTTATATTTCTCCCTCTTTGCTCCTTCCTCCTCCTCCTCCTCCTCCTCCTCCTCCTCCTCCTCCTCCTCCTCCTCTTCTCCTCTTCCTCCTCCTTCCTCCAGTCTCCCTCATTCTCCATCTCTTTCTCCACCTCCACTTATCTCTCATGCGTGATAGATTTTCTCTTTTTACCCTCCTCCTCCTCCTCCTCCTCCTCCTCCTCCTCCTCCTCCTCCTCCTCCTCCCACGCTTACCTCTTTCCCTGTCTTTCCTCCCTCCATTTTCCTCCCTCTCTTCCATCCTTTTGCATTTCATATTCCTCCTCCTAGGCAAACTCTCCACCTTTTCCTTTCCTCCCTCCCTCTCTCTCTCTCCCTCCCTCCCTCTCTCTTGTTTGTCCTTTACTTTTCCTCTCCATTCCACCCTTCATCTTTTCTCTCCCTCCTCCATTCTCTCTCAGTTTGCCCTCTACTTTTCTCTCTTCATCTTTGCTCTTAAATTTTCTTTCTCCCTACATCCTTTTTGTTCCCGTTTGTCTTGTACTTTTTTTATTTATTTTTTTTTATATCTACTTCGTCTTTTATTTTTATTCACTCTTTCCCTCATTGCCCATCTCTTTTGCCTTTTCACCTGTCTTTCCATGTTTTTCTCACTGTTTAGAGAGGAATAGAGGGAGAGAGGAATAGAGGATAGGAAGGAGAGAAAGTGTTTATCCTTCCTCCCTCCGTAGAGTTGAGAGGGATGGAGGAATGGAAGGAGAGACGTAAGGATGGGAGGGAGAGATGGGAGGACATCATTCCGTACTGTTAGAGGGATGGAAGAGGAAAGGAGGGAAGAGAAAAGGGGGGAAGTCGTCTATTCTGTAGCGTTAAGAGGGAAGGATGGGAGGGAGAGAAGAAGGGGGGCGACAATCCCTCCCCTCCAGACGATTTATGCAAACTAATCATGGTTGGGTCTCGACGCTCGGGCGAGGCAGCATGAAGGATGACTGCTGTTTGTGTCCCGCTCTAGGCATTCCGTGATCTCGTTGCTGATTGGACGAGACGCTTCCTTAGACGCCCCCTTCCTCTTCCTCCCCCTTGTCTCTTCTCCTTCTCTTCCTCCTGTATCTCTTTCTCCATTCCGTCTCGTGGTTTCCTCTAATTCTCTCTTCTTTCGTGCATATTTATGTATTTACTTACCCTATACGTTCCTCTCTCTCTCTCTCTCTCTCTCTCTCTCTCTCCTCTCTCTCATCTTCAATTCT
>NC_087151.1:38900192-38915192 GCF_035594125.1 Scylla paramamosain | reverse complement strand
CCTGGGACGTCTCCGCCAGTTTTTCTCATCCCCGCCCCCAGCTGCTAACTCTGTACAAGGGCCTTATCCGTCCATGTATGGAGTACGCTTCACATGTCTGGGGGGGGTTCCACTCATATCACTCTTTTAGACAGGGTGGAATCAAAACCTTTTCGTCTCATCAACTCCTCTCCTCTAACTGACTGTCTTCAGCTTCTCTCTCACCGCTGCAATGTTGCATCTCTTGCTATCTTCTACCGTTATTTTCATGCTAACTGCTCTTCTGATCTTACTAACTGCATGCCCCCCCCCCTCCTCCCGCAGCCTCGCTACACAAGACTTTCTTCTCTCTCTCACCCCTATTCTGTCCACCTCTCTAACGCAAAAGTTAACCAGTACTCTCAATAATTCATCCCTTTCTCTGGTAAACTCTGGAGCTCCCTGCCTGCTTCTATATCTCCACCTTCCTATGACTTGAATTCCTTCAAGAGGGAGGTTTCAAGACACTTATTCATTAATTTTTGTCCACTGCTTTGACCCTTTTAAAGGACTGGTATTTCAGTGGACATTTTTTTTTATTTGATTTTTGTTGCCCTTGGCCATTGTCCTTCCTCACATAAAAAAAAGACAAAAAAAAAGATGCAACATCCAGCTTTGGATTGAAAATGAGGATAGACAAAAAAGAAGGAAGCAGAAAAGGGGCTACTGTCAGCTGCCTCAGACACCTGTGTTTTCAATATATATATTCGAACTCGTAAGACGAAACTGATATTGTAGTGAACAGGAAAAAAAAAAAAAATGTAAAAAGAAAGCAAAATGAAACATGAAAAATCAAACGACGAGCAAAGAAATAGGAAGACAAATTGAAGTGTCAAGAAATGAGGTATTGGATGAAAAAAAAAAAAAGGTGAAATAAGTAAAATACAAATTAAAAAAAGTGCGTCCAGGGCATAACATTAGAAGAAAAATATATGTTAAAAAAGCACGAGCTTAAAAAAGAAATGAACTCGAGAAAGAGACAACCACAGAAAAATTACAAAAGAAAATATCCGAGAAGCAAAAATAATTGAAATCGACAACACATAAACAAAAGACAATCAGAAAAGGGGGTTGGTTGCTGATTGTCTCGGGAAACGGCCACAGGAAATGGAGTGTTTGAAGCCTTAAATGAAGCTCCGGGCCGATGTGTGTTGAAGCAGCGGTGGCGGTGGTGGTGGTGGTAGGTGCAGTGGTAGTGGCAGTGGTGGTGGTGATTATAGTGGTGGTGGTGGTAGTGAAATCGTTAAAATGAGAAAAGTTGAAAGATAATTAGGAAAAAGAAAGTAAATATGCAGCGTCTAATAATAAACGGTTAAGGAAAGAACTTGCAGACGAAATGACAAAAGGAAAGTTGTTGTAGGTTGATTCTAGAGACTACCTTTTATTTATTTATTCTTATGTCGTTCATTAAGAGAAACTACATATTAATAAAACAAGGTATTTTGAAACACATGTAATTTTTTGTGAGATGTGAATAAAAAATTAGCTAAAGGTGTCATTGAAAATATTCTCATAACTTCTTTTTTTTTATTGTAGTAAGAGTCATCGCCAAAGTATTACTAACCATCTAGATGGCTGCACCTACGCATTATTTTTTCTTCATCCATTAATATGTTTAATTCAATTATTAGTCTAAGCACTCAATAGCCATTTTGGTGTTCCCGCCTGGTTTGTGATCTTCCACATGTTAAATGAAGGGACTTATTCTTGTCACCTTTGCCCGCGGTATAAGACTCTGAGTTCAATGCAGTAGGTAGTTTTTCAGTGGAAGAAGTTGGGCTTTCTCGCAGCCTTAGGACCCTGTTGTGGAGACACCTCAAATCTTCTCACTGGTAAGGGAGTTTGTTAAGACGTTCACAGATATCTGTGTTCTCAGCGCAGCACACCTGGCGGTCTTCCTCTCGCTTTCTTCTCCGCAGCTGATGTAATTAACGCACCTCACGCGCTTTTAATTTGTCTTTCCACGGAAAAAACTTTTTTCTCTTACGAGTTGACAAGCACTCGAGGAACAACAAGCATCACAAGTGTGGTTGAAAGCATTGTGTTGTTGGAAAATTCAAATCCCAATACACCAATAATCTTTCTTTCCATTTGTGGGGGAAAGCGACAATTAAGCAGACTTTTCTTATAGACTTTGAAGCTTTTGTTCAGCCTCTTTAACATGTGAATGAAAAGAATTGCGTGTTTTTCAATGAGGGAATTTCAGGAATTACTTGCGTTCATTATAATTTCCGAGTCATATTTGTCTTGTACAAATCATTATCAAGGTAAAGAGAAAGAAGGAAAGGGAATCTTCAAACAGGTTAATTAGCTAAATAGAAGCCAGAGAGTGAAAATTAAGAACGAGGTCATGATGAAGGAGAAGAAAAATCAGAACAAGAAAGAGGAGCAAAATAGAGATGAGGAAGAGTAATGCATAGAAGAGGAGGAGAAGGAGGAAGCGACAAAGGATAAATAGGAAGAGGAAAAGACAGACCAAGAGGAAGAGAAAGAGGAAGGTGAGAGGGAAAGAGATGACGAAGAGGGGATGGAAGAAGCTAACCCGCAAATGAACAAAGAGAAAAGCAAAAATTAGGAGGGAGAGGAGAAAGAGGAGGAAGAGGAAGAGGACGAAAACCAACAAATGGGAGGGGATGATAACACACAATAAAGAAGGAAGAGAAGAGATAATAGAGAAGACAAACTGAAATTACCTTATAACAAGAACCTTCACAACAAGCATAGAATCACATTGGTCGGAGCATAACACATGCCACCAGAACACCCGCGCAAGGTTCAGGGATCTCTTGAGGGTCCCAAGGGGTGTCAGGTGGTCTCTTGCTGTCCCTCTGCGTGTATGGCATACGTGAGGCAGCGCTCCAGCAGGCCGTATAGGAGTCGTAACGCCCTCAGTATTACCCTTGCCAATCTGTGCTGGGGACGAGGCAAGGGGAAAGGGAGGGAGGCGGTGCGTGCGTGGCCTTCCCAACAATGCCCTCACACAAGTCCTCCTCCTGCATCTTGGTAGTTTTGTAAGACTCTAATGTATCGTCTCTTGTACCTTAGTAATGTCGTGACTATTTTTTTCCTCCTCCTACATCTCGCAAATATATTATCCGGTAGTTTTATTGGTCTGTGAAATATGAAGTCTTGTATTTTTAGTGATATTGAGTGTGGCGTTATTTATTTATTTATTTTTTTTTATCCTTCTGCATCCTGCAAACGTATAATACCGTAGTTTTAAGGGACTTTGATGTGCGTATGGTACCTTGTGAGTTAGAAATATTGTGGTGTTTATTTCAAATTCTCTGGGCAAAGTGTGTAATTGTTTTTAAAAGGTACTGCATGTTTGTCTATAAGTATATCTTCTGCATCTTTTAACCCTTTCATTGCGATAATCGGCAATTCACACTACTAAAATCACTATATAAGCTGTTTACAAGCACATACAGGAAAGAAAAGAAGGAAAAAAAGAGCTTTCTATAGTCATCTTTAAAAACGACTGTAGAACAAAAAGAAACAAGTCGAATGATATGCGATTAAAGCAAGGTGTGCCAAATAGTTGTCGAAGGATTAATAGATCGATTGGTAAGCTGCCCTCACTTTCTGTTTTGTTGCTGATTGTTCACTTTAGTGCTTCCCTGCTCCTTCTTTGGCCAGACATTAGCCACATTCTTCCTTCATTTTCCTTTGCTTCCGTGATTTTCTTTGCTATTATTATTATTATTATTATTATTATTATTATTATTATTATTATTATTATTTATTATTATTATTATTATTATTATTATTATAGTTTTTGCACACCAAAGGAAACTATATTCAGGAAAAAAGAACCCACAAGGAAACAGCCCAGCCAAGTAGGAAAATGTCCCGTTAAGGGGAAAAAAAAGGTCCCTTACAAAAAAGAAAAAAAAAAAGGAGCTCGTTAAGGAAAACTCACGTTATGGAAAAAAAATCCCCGTTAAGGAATAAAAGGACCGTTAAAGGAAAAGTTCCTTTAAAGAAAAAAAAGGAGCCCGTTAGGAGAAAAAAGAACTCCCATATAAAAATACACAACAACAACAACAACAACAACAACAACAAAATGATCATTCCTACAGATATACCTTTCCAATTCTAAGTAACATTCACCCCTTCCTTCCCTTCCCACTTCCCTCTGTGACTTGGGGAGGAGCTATCTTGTAGACTGTTCTCTCCCTCGCACTGGCAAGTTAGATCTGTATTAAGCAGGTCGTCTTCCCGGGAATCTGTACCTCCTTATGTAATCTTGTTTCCCTCTAACTCCATTTTCTCCTTCACCTTCTCCCCCTCTTCTCCTTCACTCACAAAGACCGCCCTTTCTTTTTTAACTTTTCCTTCCCCTTCCTTTTAGTTGCATTCTTTCAACCACTCCTGTATTTGTCTTCTCCTTCCTACCTTCTCCCTATTTTCCCTCCCTCTCTCTCCCTCCCTCCCTTCTCGACTGGTATTCTTGAGAGGTAAAAAATGTAATTCACAGTACTCCTCTGGTCGTTTCAAAGGAGGCAAGGAGCAAGTGAGGAGAGAGAGAGAGGAGAGAGAGGAGAGAGAGAGAGAGAGAGAGAGAGGAGAGAGAGAGAGAGAGAGAGAGGAATAAGGGCTGTTGCAGTAAAATTGGTTAAAAGAGAACAAATTTCTCTCTCTCTCTATCTCTCTCTCTCTCTCTCTCTCTCTCTCTCTCTCTCTCTCTCTCTCTCTCTCTCTCTCTCTCTCTCTCTCTCTCTCTCTCTCTCTCCCCATTACTCCCTCCTTCCCTCTCCCAGGTCTTCCCTTCCACACATCGCTCCCTTTCTCACTCCTTAAGCTCTTTTATTTGCTGTTTTTCCAAGTTGAACCACTTGTTTTTTTTGTTTTTTTTTGTGAAATGTCCTTTTTGTTAATGTTTATCTTCCGTAGGCATTTAGCTCCCATGCACTCTCTCTCTCTCTCTCTCCTCTCTCTCTCTCTCTCTCTCCTCTCTCTCTCTCTCTCTCTCTCCTCTCTCCTCTCTTCTCTCTCTCTCTCTCTCTCTCTGTTTTAAAGTTACTTCACAGACTTTCGCCTTAAAGGTTTTTCCCTCTTTAGAGACTCTCTCCTCTCCTTACAACTGTTCTCCTTCCCTTAGTGCTACTACCCACCTCTTCCACTACCCTCTCCCCCTTTACCCGCACTCCCATCTCCTACCTCCTCTCTCCCGTCACAGGTCCCGCCCGTCCCCTCTCAGACAATTTAAGTCTACGTTAAAACAATACGATCACTTGTACATTAATGGGACCGTCTCCGTTTTCTTTGTCTACCTCACCACCTCTATTCTTTTTTTTTTTTCTTACCATTTCATTGTTCATTATTGTCTTTTGTGTGTGTGTGTGGTAGACAGGAGGGATCGTAAAAGAACATAAGGACGTAATAAGGGCGTGGCATTTTTATTTTCAACTTTTATTTGCTTTTTGATTCGATTTGCTTTCATTTCGTAATGAAGCGCTTCAAGGTTTTCCTTTTTCTGATACTTTTTTTCTTATTTCAAAGTTTTGTTCTCTAATATGCAAATATGAAAATTTACTTATATGCTTTCTAAGGTTATCTTTTTCAATGTTATTTTTCACTTTTATTTATTTATTTTTTGTTTTGTTTTTGTTTTTGCTCTTCAATACAAATGAGACTCACGGACCCACAATCTCTCTCTCTCTCTCTCTCTCTCTCTCTCTCTCTCTCTCTCTCTCTCTCTCTCTCTCTCTCTCTCTCTCTCTCTCTCTCTCTCTCTCTCTCTCTCTCTCTCGTCCACGTGTTGACAGGTGCAATCAGATTACACGAGGAAAAAAGATCACTTCACCAGGAAATAGTCAAAGAGAGATAACTCTTTCAGTCGCTGCTGGATAAAAAAAAAAAAAAAATAAATGGAATCGAAAATATAAACAGATTAAGAAATAAATACTCGACCTCTTTTGTGTGTGTGTGTGTGTGTGTGTGTGTGTGTGTGTGTGTGTGTGTGTGTGTGTGTGTGTGTGTGTGTGTGTGTGTGTGTGTGTGTTAACGTGACCTATATTCCATTTATCGTTCTATTTATTTTCTATTTTTATTATCATATTATTTTACAGATGAAACTAGTTAATGGAAGGTAAAATATGCCAAAAATACACTAAATGCATCTATATAACATTGAAATTATGACCATTAGACCATTACAGCTTTAGTTAGTAATTGTACGCACGTGAATGTATGTAACTGCGTATGTAACCGTGGACGTGAATCTATGCAAATCTATGTAATTGTCCATCCATTAACATCACCATTATCACCATCATCATAACCATCAACAAGATCATAATCAGATACTCGGAATATTAGCTCCCCTTCATTTCCTTCCCTTCCCTCCAGCTTATCATTCCCTCTCCCTCATTCCCTCTTTCTCATTTCCTTTCCCCCTCTCACTTTTTTTTATTGTCCTCCCCTCTCATTCCTCTCTCCCTGCCTTTACTCACTCACTCCATCTCTCCTCCAACACTAGTTTAATTCTCTTTTTCTTTTCCTATTGCTTCCATTTGTTCCTTTATTTTTCCCTTTCCTCCTTTCTGTATAGTTTGCCATCCTTTTTCTCTCATTCATCCTCCCCCTTCCTTTCATTTTCCCTTATTTTCAAACACTAGCTTCTCATCTTTCACTCTGTTATTTGTTTTTACCTTTTCTCCTATTTATCATCCTATATTGTTGGTATTTTTCCCTCTTCCCCTCTCAAACCATCATTCCACCCTCTTTCTCTCATATTAACACCTTTCCTCTCCATATTTCTTTCATTACTTTCTTCTCTTTGCCCTTTTTCTCTTCCTATATTAGTACTATCTCTTATTCTCCCTCACATCCTCATCTTACCTTTTTTTTCTCTTTCACTTCAAGTTCTTCTTCACTTCTTAACATTTCCTATTCCGTCTACCTTCCCCGTACCTTTTCCTTCTCCTTACTGTACTCATTCTTTCCTTTCCTCCTCAAAACCATCACCCAGCCTTCCCCTTCCATCTATACTCGTACCTTTCCCTTCATCTATCCCTTCCTTTATTCCCTCTAACTTCCTCTCACTTCATCCTCTCTCACTCACTCAGGTCCCTCTCTCCTTCGTTTATCTTTTCAATTCCTTCATTTACCCCTCCCTTAAACTACCTCTCCCCCTTCTCACCCTCATCTTCCCTTAGCCAATCATCTTCCTCACTCACTCAAGTACCTTTCCCTTCATTTACTTTCTCTCTCTCTCTCTCTCTCTCTCTCTCTCTCTCTCTCTCACTCTCTCTCTCTCTCTCTCTCTCTCTCTCCTCTCTCTCTCTCTCTCTCTCTCTCTCTCTCTCTCTCTCTGCTCCCTTCATCCTTCCTCATGTAGCCTTCTCTTTCTCATCCACACTTGTACCTTTTGCCTTCGTCTGTCCTTCCTCCCTCAAACTCTCTCTTTCTCTTTTCACTCCACCTTCCTACGCCTTCTCTCTCTCTCTCCCCGTACTCCCCTCTCTCCTCACTCCATCATCCTACTCCCTCCTCCGCCTCACTCACACGCCGGCCATGGAAGTGTGCCAGACTGACTCTCCCAGTGAAGCAGCAGGCACGTAATAATATGCTCATGACTCGCGTTCCTCTGCGTGCTCTAGGGTATGATGAATAAGCGAGGATTTGTGAGCCTCTTGCCCTAATAAGCCGCCGTGTTTAGTGGGAGTCTTGTTGTCGCGACGGCTAAAGAGTTATCAGGAGTAGGGATGGGGAGTAAAGAGAGAGAGAGAGAAGAGAAAGAGAGAGAGAGAGGGGAGGGAAGGAGGTGAGGGGTTAGAAAGTAGAGAGTAGAAAAGGGAAATATAGTGATAGTGTTTTTGTATTAATTAAATGGAATGGAAGATGGTGGAATTCAGAGAGAGAGAGAGAGAGAGAGAGAGAGAGAGAGAGAGAGAGAGAGAGAGAGAGAGAGAGAGAGAGAGAGAGACCCTGCAACAAACACAAGTCTTTCCAGTTTATGTGTAACAGTCACACCAACACGTCCCCATCTCTCTGACGATGCAAAATTGCCACAAAACAAACTACATACGCACTAAAGACCTAAGACGTAAAACAAAATAATAATAGATGTGTAAACAATTCTCTTTCCTCTACCTGCTCTCCCTCAACCCTGCTTCCTCTGTACCCTCACTTCCATCACCCTGACAACCCTTACTTTCCGTCCCCAAGTATCCAGTGTCGTCGCCTGCAAGGAATCTAATTAGGAGAGTTTTTCTAGACGCTAACAAGAGCTTATTTTTTCCGCTATTTGTTTTTGAAGCATC
This sequence comes from Scylla paramamosain, assembly GCF_035594125.1. Lineage (NCBI taxonomy): Eukaryota > Metazoa > Arthropoda > Malacostraca > Decapoda > Portunidae > Scylla > Scylla paramamosain. The sequence goes on along the minus strand of NC_087151.1, from coordinate 38,906,904 downwards.
TTAAGCAACAAGTTACGGTTACGATCACAGGTCCAGTGGCTTTCTACACTGTAGAGCCTCTCCCTGAATCTTGTGCCCTTTGATCAGATTATAATCTGTTAACTGTGGTGTTTTTAAGATGATTTTCAACAGATTTAAGAATGAAAGATTGAGTGAAAAATACGAATGTGTTGGAAGTACGTATGAAAGGTTACAGATATTTTGACTCCGATTGTACAATATTTACCACCATTCAGTACTATAGACAATATCCAGCGTCCATATAATAATATATCGTTAATAAGAATTGGAGGAAAAGATTTAATTGAATTGGATAAGTGAACAGAAACGATCTTCAACGCTGTATCCATGAAAAGCACCATCCTTAATTTAATAAGATTCTTTAATAGTATCCAGAATAAGATGAAACTAATGACGTGATAATGAAAGGCTTATTTGTGGAGCAGTGTATTAGCATTGTGAGGGAGGCGAGAGAAACAGCGCCTTGTATCATGATTAGTATTAGTTGCCCTGGTTTTGTGTCCATTCCTCCTATCAAGATAGCTGTGAGGGAGGCAAGAGGTACAGCGTCCCTTGTATCTTAGTCTTGCGTCTATTCCTCCTTATTCACAGTCAGGTCACATGCTCCTCACAAGGTCTATTCATCTCAAGTGACTCAACTAATGCATCTCAAACGAAGCCTCAGTATCGGGTCAACTGGTGCATCACAATGTTTGATCCTGAACATTCCGGTACATATATTTTCCGTTTCCGCAATATTGTCTTCTTTTGTCAACACGGCTTGGCGATCTGTTTACCTCAAGTGACTGAACTGATTAAGCTCAAACAAAGCCTTGGTATTGAATATTTGTGTCACAGTGCTTCACCATAATTTTTTTTTTTTTCATTTACTTTATCTAAGCCTGAAATTTCAACAACGCATAATCTAGATACCTATATATTATTGCTAACTACTCACTTGCGTTATCATCTTATACATATTTTTTTTTCTTTTTCTTTGTTTTTTTTTTTGTTTTTTACTTTTTTTTCTTCTGCATGGTTCCCTTTCCCCAATATTGTCTTCCTCTGCTAACATATTTTGGCGTCTGTTTGCCTCTAGAGACTCAATTAAACTCAAACGAAGCCTTGGTATTGAAGATTCGTGCATCAGTGTTTCATTATATAGATATATATATATATATATATATAATATATATATATATATATATATATATATATTATATATATATATATATATATATATATATATATATATATATATATATATATATATATATATATATATATATATATACGTTTTTCATGTATATTATCTACACCTTTAATTTTATCAGTGTATTTATACTGACATGAAATAGATACGTACATATTACCGTAACTCTTTCTTTTGCGTTATCATCTTATGCATATTTTCTTTTCTTTCTTTTTTTTACTCGATTTTCCTCGTGTTTTCTTCTCTTTCCTCATTATTGTCTTCCGCTAGCATGGCCTAAAGGGTCTATTTGACTCAAATAACTGAATGAATTAAGTTCAAACGAAGCCTAGATATTGAACCTTTGTGCGTCACAGTGTTTCACCATAACTTTTTTCATAAGCATTATCTAAACCTACAATTTCATCTTTGTTTTTCTACTCCCATAATTTACATACGTAAATATTCTCGTCTATATTTCTTTTACCTTAGCATCTTATACATATTTTATTTATTTACTTATCTTTACTCCTCGATTTTTCTAGTGTTTGGTTTTGTTGACAATCTCGCAACACGTAAGCTATTTACCAGGTTGTCAGTAGCTCATCTTGTCGCTCTGATGGCTTCATTCAGGAAGCAACTTACTGGTGATAATATAGATGCAGCAGGAGCAGTTCTTGTTGTAATATAATTAGTAGTAGTAGTAGTAGTAGTAGTAGTAGTAGTGGTAGTTGTTGTTGTTGTTGTTGTTGTTGCTGTTGTTGTTGTCGTTGTTGTTGTTGTTGTTGTTGTTGTCTTAGTAGTAATAGTTGTATTATTATTTTGCATAATGCATAATATACTGTGTGGAGAGTGCAAACTTCAATGGGCTTTTTATATGTGTTTTTTGTTGCCCTAAGCCAGAACTTCTCTTAAATAGAAAAATAGTAGTAGTAGTAGTAGTAGTAGTAGTAGTAGTAGTAGTAGTAGTTGTTGTTGCTGTTGTTGTTGTTGTTGTTGTTGTAGCAGTAGAAATAGTAGTAAAAGTAGTTTTATAACCTTAACCAGCCTAAGATTTGAGGGGATGGACAATATCACCTTTAATAACCCCTCGCGCATCCTCTCGGCGTTCCCTGGAGGTGAGGATCCTTCGCAGTTTAATAATTCATAATGTTCCTGCGGGCTTTGCGAATCATGGCAGGAGCCGATCAGCTGTGAAATAAGATGCTCCTCAGGCTGTGGGACTGGGGCCACGACTCCCGACCCAACCCCAACCCCACGTCAGACCTTCGTTACCCAAGGGCGAGCCGCGAAAACTATGCTAATAATGGCATTTGAACTGCACTGCTTCCTTGTGAATATCTAATTATTTCGCCTAAGGGTTATTTCGTTTTTTTCTTTGTGTTGAAATATTTTGCTTAGGTATTAGCGTTTTCTTTCTAAGGACTCTCTTTTGTGTGATGAATGAATGTGGATTTTTCTGCATACTTTCATATGTAAAGGAATTGGCGACTCCTTTTGTACAATGGTTGACTCGCGGTGTACAATTTGCGTGTTCGATTCTGGCTCGCTTTAGTTTCTCAGCTCGGGAGGCAGAGTGTTTCATTAACTTCCTATTATGACATCGTTGTTACGGCGCTATTACTCAATTTTTCCTTTTTTTTATGTATAGCTTGTTTTATTAGCATTAATGAGGAATAGAGAGAGAGAGAGAGAGAGAGAGAGAGAGAGAGAGAGAGAGAGAGAGAGAGAGAGAGAGAGAGAGAGAGAGAGAGAGAGAGAGAGAGAGAGAAACATGGATTACCTTATACGACTAGAATAAGACCGAGTTGCTTCAGGTAAAGAGAATCAGCTCACGTTTCCAGCCACCGAGTTTCAGAATACCGCCGTAACCAAATCACTTTTTCGAATTGGCTTTGGGATTGAGAAATATCCTACACCTGCTTGAAGTGGCGCATCATTCTGCTCATCTTTGGCGATTTGAACTACAACCTGAAGCTCTTTGCCTTTATTGATGTGGAGAGGGATGCTGGATGCTGCTCAAAGGAATACAAATAAAAATAAAAAAAAGAAAGAAAAGCTCAATTGTAGCTCCCTAAAGACTTGATGGTACAAAGGGTTTTAATCTGATAAGCCAATTTACTTCCAGGAATGTCTTGATACTCCTCTCTCTTAAAATATTTCAAGTTACAGGAAGGTTTGAAAAAAAAGAAAACTTGTAGGGCTGCAGAGGCTGCCAGTAAAAGGGATAGAAGAGAAGATACTAGTTAGCCTTGCTTTAGTAAGGTGGACAGAACAGAAGTGATACGACATTGAAAGTCTTGTCTAGAGAAGTCACGGGAGGGGGACAGGCATACAAGAGAGTTCAGAAGTTACGGAAGAAGATATCAAGAAATACTAAGGCAAAAAAAAAAATGTTTGACTTAAGGTTCTTTAGTAAATCTTTGACAAATTCATGGATGTGGATGACTGATGAAAATAGATAGGCATGTTTCATACAGGGACGTTTACTTGTAGGCCAGATGGCTTCATGCAGTTCCCCTTATTTTCTTGTGTTCTTATGTTCATATATTCATGTTCATACATATTAAGCTTTTTGAATGCGACTCAGAAAATATACAGAAACTGCGCTCCACACAAGATCGGACGAGGATCAATAAGCAAACAGAGGAGGAAAAAAAAAAAAGAGACTGGTAACGAAAACTCACAACACTCATTAAAGTTGAAAATAGCCCAGTCAGAAGAGGCTCCTGTACAGTGTAAGCAAATACAGTCCAGAAAAAAAAATATTGACGGCGACGACTCACGACATTCATTGAAGTTAAAAATACCCAACACAATCCCTCCATCTGCTATCTCCCGCTACACCTTCATTCCGCTAAGATGAATCCCAAGGCGTCACTTATTCACCAGTATCGAGCGAATGGACTGACGAGATGGAGGTCAGGTTAGCAAGAGACGGGTCTGAGAAGTGAGGCTGCCTGTAGTTCCACCACTGAGAGAGTCTGAGAAGAGCACACGAGCCTCACTAAAGGTCATCTATACAACACAGCACCAACCGCCGCCAGTCCTTCGTCCCCACACCTGGTTGTCATGGCAACCTCCCTGCGTCACTGTTACCTTGGGGACGCTTCCCTTATGCTTCACTGCTGTAGTACATAACACACTTCTCGTCAGGTAGCCTCGCCTCCTCTAGCCGCTACACGACGTATGTTTGGGGTTAGGTAGGTTAGTGGGTGCTGCGCTGTCGGCCTCTGTTGAAGTCTAAACTTTGTCTCCATCTGTTTGCCTGTCGTGTTTCGCGGGTCTCTGGTGCCTGATGAGTGGAAAGGCGTGTTTATCCTACAAATTACACAATAATGCGACGCCTTGTTAACCCGAGCTCTCCTGTTCTGTGGGTGTAACTGTGTTAAATGGTGAACGTATAGGAGTTGTTTTGATGTTTTAACTCGGCTGGTATGCTTAACCTTTCAGCAACAGGAGGGGTAGAGAGGACTGTTTGAGGCAACTCTGTGTGTCTGTTTCTTGATTCATGTGTTGACCTTCAAGCTGCGAGTCATTTGTGCTCTCTCTCTCTCTCTCTCTCTCTCTCTCTCTCTCTCTCTCTCTCTCTCTCTCTCTCTCTCTCTCTCTCTCTCTCTCTCTCTCTCTCTCTCTCTCTCTCTCTCTCTCTCTCTCTCTCTCTCTCTCACACACACACACACACACACACACACACCAGAAAAGTCGAGCCTTCAATCTTGGCTCGCCGCTGGCCAGGAAAGTAACTGGAATGACATATTCGCGTGATGTAAAGCAGTAAACAATGTCAGTAAATATTGACTGTCCCCCTGCGTTGCATCACATAGTTGTCCCGCAGTCTGATGCACATGACATTACTGAAGTGTTGGCATTTAGTGTGTATTAACCTTTCCAATTCCACAAAATCTGTTTGATTTAATTTTAGATACCATTAAAAGTCTGTGTTAAGTTTAGGACAGTACTTGCTGCAGTGAAAGCGCTAAAAATTGTTTCTAATTACTCATTCCCTACAATTTTATCTCCTTTTATTCTTTTCTGCAGAGTAATGAAATATTTAATGAAACTTGGCAATGGTCTCTGGTACTGAAAGGGTTAACATTTACATATTTACATAAAAAAAAAAAAATATATATATATATATATATATATATATATATATATATATATATATATATATATATATATATATATATATATATATATATATATATATATATATATATATATATATATATATATATATATATATATATATATATATATATATATATATATATATATATATATATCTACACAAGACATCTCTGTTTAAAATATACCTACCTGTTTCTGCCTATTTAACCATTATATAAATACTATTAACAATATTGTAGCAGCAATAGACGGTGCCATATGAGCCCTTCGCTGCCGCCCCTCAATTCAGTCCATCAGTCAACAGGAGCAATAACTCAAGCGTGTGGAATAGGAGGAGAATGTTGAGAATGTTAACAGCATAGTTGATATTCGGTCTGCATAATACCCTTACTCCCCACCTATTGCCTTCTGCTGCACTGTTTCAAGGACCTGCCTCCCCTGCCTCCCCTGCCTCCCCTGTGCCTCCCTGCCTCCCCTGTGTCCTTGCTTCCCCTTTCCCGTACCGCCATTCAGTCAGTCACGCACACGTCGCACCTTCTCGACACACCAGTTCCCGCCGCTCACTCTGCCGGGTTCCTAGAAAGGTGTGCTTACCCAAGAGGCTCAGTACGTGTGTCCGTTGTTATTACCGTTCCTGTTCTTATTGCTCCCGCTGTTCCTCGTGTTGTTGTTTCCCTTGGTCCTATTTGTTGTTGAAATAATTTTTTATACATAACTTTATATCTTGATTTCGTTACTGTTCTCTGCCTCAATTGTTTCCGTTGTTATTCCTACTACTGCTGCTGTCGGTGTTGTTGTTTCCCTTGGTTTTGTTGCTGAAATAGTTTTGTTGCTGAAATAGTCTTGATTTCGCCTCTGTTGCTTGTTGTTATTCCTGCTGTTCCCGCTGCTGCTGCTGCTGCTGCTGCTGGTGTTGTTGATTTTATTGTTGAAGTACGTAGTGTATTTAGTGTTCTCCATTTAACGTAAAGACCTCCACTGATTTTTTTTTTCTATAACTTTAATAAAAACATTAAAAGTTTGTGTTGTTGTTCTTACTGCAGCTGCTGGTGCGGGTAGGATTTTTGTTGGTCTTAATGTAAAAGTACTCTTCTCTTCCTCATGAGAACACTTGCACCGAATTCTACCGAGTTCTGAAATTCTAGCATAGTGCAAAAAAAAAAAAAAAAAAAAAAAAATAGATTGCTTCCATGGAGGTGGTGGAAGCGAGAGCCACGTGTGTTGGGAACGAGACGCCAGATAATGATTGCATGTTACGCTACCAGGATTTCACATCACGCCAAGAGGAACTAAAACCTGGGACTCGGCTTAGAATAGAAGTATAAAGCCACGTATACCATCTCGTGCAGAAATGAGGCGACTCCTGCAGGGTTATTATCTGTCGTG
>NC_087151.1:38882692-38897692 GCF_035594125.1 Scylla paramamosain | reverse complement strand
AAGAGCAGGTTTATTAAAATGCTTCATATTTTATTGGCTTATTTAACTTTGTGAGCGGTTATTAGATTTCCTGTGATATATATTACATTCATATGCATTTACGCAAACACCGCGAGCGAGGAAACGAACATAGGACGCAAACACAGACCTATGACACAACAACAAACAACAATATGAAATACAAAACAAGGGCAGCCCGTATTAAAAAAAAAATCCACCATAATAAGATGAAATATGAAACAACACCCACGAGTGATGAAAACAAAAAAAGAAGAAAAAAGTTCCCTTTGATAAGGGTAACAAACACGAGATCAATGGAGAGGAGCTTAGCGGCTGACACAACACAGATGATGCACTCAGGTCCCAAGGCAGAGGAGCCACAGCACGGCCAACACAGCACTGGTCAGCCTCCCCTTGTGGTAATTAATCATAAAAGAGACTGTATAGGGTTACGAGAGAGAGAGAGAGAGAGAGAAAAAAAAAAAAAAGACCCACACACAGAAAGAAAAAAAAGGGAAACCAAGCCACAAAAATATAAAAATCTGCCATAGAAAGCCTTAAAATTATTCACAAAAGGTTTAAAAGTTGAAAAGAGGAGGAGGTGAAGTCCCGGGAAATAAATGAATAAAATATACTTTACTCTTTACATTGAGCCGAGTGAGGAGCCGCGGGCACCCAATCAGCGTCGACCTTACAAATTTTCCTTTTCCTTTGTGGCTTTTTGAGAGGCCTTGCTTGAATGGGGTATGGTGGTGGTGATAGTAGTAGTAATAGTAGCAGTAGTAATGATGGTGGTGGTAATAGTAATTAATGGTAGTAGTAGTAGTGATAGTAGTAACAGTAGTAACAGTGGAAGTGCTGGTGATGGAGGTGGTAGTGGTTGTGGTGGTGGTGGTGGTGGTCGCAGTAGTAGTAGTAGCCTTAGTGGTAGTAATAGTAGTAGTAACTAGCATCAGCAGTAGTAGTTGTTATAATCATAATGAAAAATGTAGTATTAGTAATAATGGCACTTGTAATCAGTAGTAGAAGTAGTAGTAACAGTAATCTCTTCCTCCCCTCCCTGTTACTCCTAACTTATGTTCATCCTCTTTACATTCCTCTTACATTCTTCCTTTCACTCTCCTTCATCTTCCTTCCTTCCTCCTATCTATCCTCTCTACATCATCTGCCCTGCGCTCATGATAACAATGAATCACATAATGCTAATAAAGAGCAAATAATAATGAGTGGAAGAGAAATGAAAAACCAACAGACAACCTCATTATAGTTTATCATTAGACTGCTGCTTCCTTGCTCTCCTCCTCCTCCTCCTCCTCCTCCTCCTCCTCCTCTTCCTTCGTTTTTTTTTTCCCCTCCTCGCCATACTCATGTGTATATTTTAGGCTAATGTTATAGTTTATGAATATATAATCAAAGCGTCAGTAGCCTTATTCTATACAGCCCTCTCTCTCTCTCTCTCTCTCTCTCTCTCTCTCTCTCTCTCTCTCTCTCTCTCTCTCTCTCTCTCTCTCTCTCTCTCTCTCTCTCAGATCCATAGGCCTTTTTAATGATGTACTTTTCTTCCTCTCTTTCTTCCTTCCTCCCTCGCTCCTTCTCTTTCTTATGTCCCACCTTTCTCCCTTCATTCCTTTCTTCATTCCTCTCTTTCTTCCTTCCTTCCTTCCTTCCTTCCTTCCTTCTTTCCTTCAGTTTTATCATATTTTATTTATTCCTCCTTACCCTTTTATCATAAGTTTCCTCCTTCCTTCCTTCCTTCCTTCCTTCCTTCCTTCCTTCCTTCCTTGCTTTTGAATTTGCGTACCATGTAACCTTTAAAACTCCTTCCTCTCTCCTTTCCTCTCCCTCCCTCCCTCCCTCCCTCCCTCTTCTTCTATCCCCCATGACAAGTGCCTTAATGATTGCAGTCACCCTCTTAGTAATGAAATAGAGCGAGGCTTTCACGCTAATTAAGACCTCACCTGTGTGCTCATTCACCTGTATCAACATTCTCAAAAATTCACCTGTTATTGCTGCTGTTTACCTTGAGTAGCTCGCCGCTGGGAGAGCATTATATTTTCCCCGCGCGGTAATTTGTTAAACTGAGGGACGGACTGCTGCTGCTGCGGGTGAGAAATCGCGGCGAGGAAGGTGAAGGTTGAGGGAGAGAAAGTAAGCGTAAGGGAATGGATAGATACATAGGAAAGGAAGTGAAGGTTAAGGAAGAGAAAGGAATGAAGGGAGGGAATAAGGGAGTGGATGGGAAAGGGAGTGACGTTTGGTTTAAAAGAGGGTAGGAGAGGGAGGGAGTAAGAGAGAGAGAGAGAGAGAGAGAGAGAGAGAGAGAGAGAGAGAGAGAGAGAGAGAGAGAGAGAGAGAGAGAGTAAGGATGTGGAATATAGCGATCGCGTTTTTGCATAAATGAAATGGGACGAGAGATAGAGTTTTCACACACACACACACACACACACACACACACACACACACACACACACAGAGAGAGAGAGAGAGAGAGAGAGAGAGAGAGAGAGAGAGAGAGAGAGAGAGAGAGAGAGAGAGAGAGTATGATGGACGAGTGGGAATATGATAAGAGAGAGGAAAGTGAAAGGAGACAAGGAAAGAATTGATGGATGAAAATGAGAAAGAAGGAAAGAGAGGAAGGTGGGAAGAAAACAGGGAGGGGAGAGGAGGGAGTGAATGAAGGAGTGAGGTAATGAATAACTGATAACTTACAAAAATAAGGGGGTGGAAGGAGGGTAGGGAAGAAGAGTGAGAGTGATAGTGAAGGAGGGAGAGGGAAGGAGAGGAAGAGGAGGAAGGAGCGGCTGTTAGGGACGGGAGAGAGAAAAATTAAGATAAAGAGAGTTAGTTAAGAAGGATGAAGGAAGAAAAGGAAAGAGAAAGTAGGAATAGGAAAAGAGGAAGAGGAAGAAGAGGAGGAGGGGAAGTGAGAGTAGATATGACAGATATAATAAAAGGGAGAGAAAGGGAAAAGGAAGATTTGATGAGGGAAATACTAGACAGGAACAGAAGGGGTGAAAAGGGAAAAGAAAGAGGCAAGAACATAAAGGATATATATATATATATATATATATATATATATATATATATATATATATATATATATATATATATATATATATATATATATATATATATATATATATATATATATATATATATATATATATATATATATATATATATATATATATATATATAAGAAAACGAAGGTAAAGGGGAGAGAGAGAGAGAGAGAGAGAGAGAGAGAGAGAGAGAGAGAGAGAGAGAGAGAGAGAGAGAGAGAGAGAGAGAGAGAGAGAGAGAGAGAAAATATATGAATTTCTTAATTTTTGTCCAAAATCATTAATATCCAAAGGGGAAGGGAAGGGAAACAAAAGAAAGGAAAACAAAACAAAGTCATCAGTGTAAAAAGAAAATACATATATTTTTTGTTCATATCCAGTTTTCATATTTCAAAGAATTTATGCATCGAACAAAAAACTAAAATAAATTAAATAAAACCCTGAATAAAAATTAAAACCTAGGCACTGCTGAACGAAAAACGAAAGTATCTTAAAAAAAATCTTTGCTATAAGAAGCTCCGCACACACAAAACATTTTTTTTAACCTGACCTCGAATATCAGAGTTTACCAACAAAAAATATATATATTAAAAGAAAATGAAAAAGAGAGGATAATTATCGCGAGAAATTTTGATGATATTATACTAAAGATTTTTCCCCTTCGTAAGAAGAGCATTGAAAGGGAATAAAAGGAGGAGGAAGAGGAGAGAGAAGAGAGGGAAGCTCGCGATGTTATGGTAATGCGGGAAGAGAGTGAAGGGTCCCAAATGGAGGAAGAATAAGTGAAACTGACTGAAAAAGGGAAGCGGAAGGAGAAGAAAATAGGAGAACGAACTGAAAGAGAAAAGAGAAGTAGTGAAATGGAAAAATAAAAGAGAGAAAACACATTGGGAGGTCAAGGGGATGAACTGCATTTTGAATTTAAAAAAAAAAAACTAATGATCATAACTATAAAGGTAACAACAATAATACTAAAAGTAGTAGTAGTAGTAGTAGTAGTAGTAGTAGTAGTAGTAGTAGTGGTAGCAGCAGTAGTAGTAGTAGTAGTAGTAGTAATAGTTTCAGTAGGAGGTAGAAGTGTAGTAGTGTTAGTAGTAGTAATAGTAGTAGTAGTAGAAGTAGTAGTAGTAGTAGTAGTAGTAATAGTAATAATAATAATAATAATAATAATGATAATAATAATAATAATAATAATGATAATAATGATAATAATAATAATAATAATAATAATAATAATAAATACTATTTTTTATAATAATGATGATAGTAAATTAAGAATCCAAACAAAAATTACAAACGCAAACTCATGAAGAGCCTTTTTATAATGATTTTGATAGAGAGAGAGAGAGAGAGAGAGAGAGAGAGAGAGAGAGAGAGGAGAGAGAGAGAGAGAGAGAGAGGTGAGGGCAGCATCAGGGTAGTGGCTATGTATAATTTTAATGGAAGCAGGACCGGCGTATAGTGTGGTGAATGGGAACATGTTATGACACGTTATGACATGCTAAGCTGATTTATGCCTGTGGGGGTAAAATATTCACAGAGGAGCCAGCGAGGACCACAGAGAGAGAGAGAGAGAGAGAGAGAGAGAGAGAGAGAGAGAGAGAGAGAGAGAGAGAGAGAGAGAGAGAGAGAGAGGTTTGTTTATAATTAGAGAGAAAGCTGACCACAGTGGCTTAATTCCGGTTCCAAATGAAAATAATCTGCCTCTAAAACAAGACAGTAAATAAAATCAAACGACCAAGAAAACGAGGTCTTAAGGAATGCCCTATCAGCTGAGAGAGAGAGAGAGAGAGAGAGAGAGAGAGAGAGAGAGAGAGAGAGAGAGAGAGAGAGAGAGAGATTAAACGCTCACTTGCATTATATAGTACAGTAATAATTCATACATTTATAGAGAAAAAATTGTTGACCACATCATTACAAATCATAGTTTACATTCGTTATGCAAAAGTAATATCGCGTCAAAATCTCAAATCAGTACGAAATTATTGCACGTAATTGTATTTGAAATTTCACTAAAACTTCAAAAGAATATGAATAAATAAATAAATAAATAGAATAATGGTGTGGACGTGTGTGAATGGTTAAATGGACATTTTCGTATGATGGTGGTTGTGCAGCGGAACAAAAAGACTAGAATGGATGGGATGTGTGGGAGTAGATGGAGAAGGAATTGATGGAGTGGATTGGAGTGGACAGATGAAGGAGTGGAAGCGTGCTAGAGTGTGTTTGGATAAAAAGAGAAAGGAGTGGAAGGTAGTGGTGGAGTGGATGAAAGTAGGCAGTGGAAGGAGAGGGAATATGATGGAATGGATTGGAGTAAACGGGGAAAAGAGTGGATGGCAGTAGTGGAGTGAATGGGAGTGGGAAGAGGAAAGAGTGGAATAGTGGTGTTGACATGGTAGCTAGAGCAACAAAATTGAAAAGAAAATGATGAATTTCAGGTTCTATAAAAGATCACAGTAATACAACACAGAGTATACTGAGTGTAAATAATTTGATTGCGTTTTCTATGAATATATAAAAAGAAAAGGTCACAAACACTTGCAAAAAGATCAACAAAAAAAAAATCGTTTCCCTTTCTCATTATGTAGAATTTATAAACATTATTCTTTATATCTCAAGAGCGGAAAAGGAAAAGATGATATCTGTACTATAAAAGTGGGTTTTATTAACAAACTTCCTCTCCTGGAAAATGAAAGTACTTGTGTTAGAAGCTTTTATTATTAAACTTTCCGTTATGTGGAAAAAAAAAAATAATAGTAATAAGGTGTTTTTTGCACTGAAATTGTAGAGATGGAATTCGAGTAGCAAAAAGATTAACTGAATTTTATTATTTCTTGAAATCCAGGAGAGAGAGAGAGAGAGAGAGAGAGAGAGAGAGAGAGAGAGAGAGAGAGAGAGAGAGAGAGAGAGAGAGAGAGAGAGAGAGAGAGAGAGAGAGAGAGAGAGAGAGAGATTTTGAAAGAATGCTAATGGTTAAATAATTTTTCCAACATAATATTTCACACTTGATGGAAGTTAACTGGCTTGACAATTAAAAACAGTGAAGAAAACGAACACTAATAAAACAAAATGTATTCTGGAATGTCTAGGCAACCACCGTAAACCACACATTGGAAATAGATATAGTTCATCTTTTTGCTGTTTTAGAATAGTGTATGTATAAATCTGGGCTTTCCTGTCCGATAAGATGAACTTTGCTTAGACGGAGGCGGTATTTTGGAGGGAAGACAGTGAGAGACTTAGATGGAAATGATTTACTCACTATGCCGAAAGGAATGAGAATAATAGAAAATGCAATGGACAGGAACAGTCTGAGAAGATTCGTACATTCTAGACACTTTGAAAACTGTATAAACATTTTTCTTTCTTCTTAAATGTTTCTCTTGTCTTTCTTTAGTCAGTCTACTCACTAAGTCATCAAGCATACATATTCACAACCTTTCCCCTCGCCTGTACATTTAGCTAGTGAAAGGCATCAGCGTATGGACAGATACTACCTTCACTCTTTCACCCCCTTTACTGGCAAACTCTGGAACCCTCTGCCTGAATCTGTATTTCTTCCTTCCTAGAACCTGACCTTGTTTAAGAGGGGAGTTTTAAGGCAACTCCGAATCTGAATTGGCTTTTCCTTTTGAATTTTCCTTTTCTTTTTTTTTTGGAAGAGACAATTAGCAGGCGTTTTTCCTTCTAAATATGTTGCCCTTTGTCTCCCTCCCCTGTGCATAGGAAAAAAAGTAGAAAAAGTACGGGATGAAACAAACACGATTTTTTTCTCTCCAGCATTTCGAATTGTATGATTTTCCATTGTCCCATTCTTCTCACTTGTCTTACGGAGAACAGCAGTATACTCGTATATCTTCAGTTATTATGAGGGACGTGACAGTCTTTCTCTACCTTAACCCTACCCACAGTCGCTTACCTCCTCGTCCCTTCCCAGTCCCGCCTCCCTCCCTGATGCAAGAGACTGGGGCAGGAGAGAGGGAAGTAAGGGGGAATATAGGAAGGTAGGAAGTCCTCATAGCCATTACAACTTGGATGGTTATTTTTCAAGGGGACTTTTCTAGGTTTGCCTCGTTTAAAACTTGGCCAACGTGTAATTAGTTGGTAGAGAATTATACAAAAATCTAAAGTAGCTGAAAATATATGAGGGTTTGGTATGGAGATATATATTTACGACGCTTGCTTTGTGTGTGTGTGTGTGTGTGTGTGTACGTGTGTACGAGACAGAGAGAGAGAGAGAGAGAGAGAGAGAGAGAGAGAGAGAGAGAGAGAGAGAGAGAGAGAGAGAGAGAGAGAGAGAGAGAGAGAGAATGCGGATTACTATACTTTGCTTCTTTGCATGCAGAAGACAACCTGGACAACCCTCTGACATTGTAATAAGGAAACCAAACAGTAATACCGAGAGCAATGAGTCTGCGGTCACGTGTCACGAAAGTAAATTGCCTGAGAATCTCTTAGTTATGGCAAGTAAACCGAGCTAGCGAGGCAGCAACCGATGTGTTCTCTCCCAGCGAAGGCCTAAGGAGCGTAGCGTGTGATCCTGATGGAGAGGTTTACTAGAGAGGGATAAGAAGCCGTTGGGGGAGGCTTAGTAACCAGCCAGGAGACAGCTGTGCGTGGGAAGGAGAAAACTGGTGCGTGGGAAGGAGAAAAAAGGCAGGGCAGACAGGGAGCTAAATGGAGAAATGAGCTAATAAGTTCAGCTGTGGTGGTTTTGAGTAGACGGGAAGATGATAGATGTGTGAGAATTTTTTTTTTTTTTTTAAGGCATTTATTCTTCGTGAAATCAGAGACGTTAATGACGATTTTGTTGCTGAAAAATATAAACCACTGCCGATTCCTGAAGTATTAAAAAAAAATTGAATAGCAGGTAATGAGAAAATAGCGCTTTATTCAACAGAAATCAAGGACAGGACGAAGACTGCAAGTTTCAACGGAACCTAAAAAAAGCAAAACATACATTGAAAATCTACTTATGCAACATTAAATGCTGTCTTAAGGATTCAACAATCCAGTCAAAAGACCAAAGGATGAATGCTCTGACGCAGGATTTAGAAACGAGATAAAGGAAAGGAGGCAAGGAAAGACAAAAGCGAAACATAGGCGGGATAAAAGTGAGGAAGTGGAAAGGAGGGAGGCAGAAGGAAGGCAGGGACTGAGCAATGGCCAGGCAGAAGTAAGGAAGGCATCAGAGGAATACTAGTGCAGCGCAGGGCAAAGCTTTTATCCTTCCTCAGGTGGCGGTCGGTCCGGGAGGAAAGCGGATCAGAAAACTAAACTGTATATTCATATTTAGATTCCATTCTTGTTGTTTTTATGGCTCGCTGCGGCACAAGGCGGAAGGGGACTCTTTTTTCCCCTTTAGTATTATTATTCTTTAAGTCCTAGAGATATTTTAGGGAGCAGAAGCTGTGGACTTTTGTGTATATGCGTATTTTTTTTTTTTTTTCAGAACCCTGTTTGCTTTGTAGCAAATAATCTAGTCAGCCATAGAAACATCCCATTTTCTCTCATATTCAGGGTACACTAAAGCTTACGCGCTTCTCAGAACCAGTAATATGTAAACACAAGTCACCGCTCCAAGCACTCCGTTTTCTCTTATATGTTTTCAGCCTCCCGTTCTCTTTCTACTGCACAGATTTTTCGTCTTTCATCTCTTCTTCCTCATTTTTTATACATACACATTCTGTGCACGCTTTTCGACACATACGTTACACGTCTTTTCTATACATCATATTACTCCTTTCTTCACACAGACATACACACACACACATTCACTCTCTTTGTTCATATCTTTATGTAAATCATTTTTTATGTTCAGTATTTCTTGTGTACATGTTCATGTTTTTGTTAAATAAAGTAGAGAGAGTTTAACCAGTCTAACAAGTGGCTATAAATACAACCTTAGCTGGTGAACAAAAAGAGTTAAGAGATTAAAGGACTTGCAACTGCTGACGGTTACCTGTCGGTTTTCTCTTCTCTATCTCTGGCGAGTTAAGAGATTAAAGGACTTGCAACTGCTGACGGTTACCTGTCGGTTTTCTCTTCTCACATTCCTGGCGGCTTCCACCTAGATCACTAGAAATGGTGACTCGGAGTTAGACCGTAGTGGCCAGCTCCACCAATGCTGTGTCCCAGGTTCTTTAGCACTATAGCGTCGCCACAGCTATAGGTACCTCGCCCAGGTCAGCCCCCGCCTGACACGGACCACCACGGCCAAACCGCCACCCAGCCTGGCCCAGCCGTGACCCACCGACGCCACCCAGCCCGGCCAGCCGCCACGTGACACACACACACCGTCACCCAGCCCAGCAACTGTGGTCACCGCCGCTGCCTCGCCAGTCACCAGCCACCCTCTCTCGCAGCTGTGACTCACCACGCCTCGCCAGCCACCCAGGCCACTGAGGCCACGCTCACCTGCCGCCTCACCACCGCCACCAGGTCCTTCCCTCTCCTGCTGCCGTGACCCACCGCGCCAACTCCACCTGCTGCCTGGTCACCTGCCACCCCTGCCACACCTGCTGCCCAGCCTCCATCACCACCACAGCAGCAGCAACACCTCTCCGGCTCACCACGCACGGTCACCGCCACCCGGCCGTGACCCCACTGGCCCTGATTTCGCTTCTCTACAACAGGGCGGCGCCCCCTGCACCGGTACTCCCGTCTTCCGCTCGACAACAGGGCGGCGTTCCCTGCAACGTTCCCCCACCAAAGTGTTAGTGCTCCCGACCGTCCCTCCCCTCTCCCCCGTCGTCCACCCTCCCCCTGTGTGTGTTAACCCCTGCCCCTAGAAAACTCCCTAGTGTGCATCAGCGCGTACCAACCCCCCGTGTGCCAGACACCAACACCTACACATACACGCACTCACACACACACACACACAGACTACACACTTCGTTCACGGCAGTGCGTTCCCAAGCCGTAAGTGCGAGTGTGGTAAAGTACGTGCCTAGGACCATCGCTGTCACACCCTCAGCACTGCACAGTGGCGCCCAGCAGGCGTCCCTTGCCACCTCTCACTGGCACCTGGCGCCGGAGGAGCCCGCGCCTCGCCGACAGGCGTCACTACACCCTGCTCCACGACTCGCATAACAAGCCACCAGGCCCCATCGCACGCCAGCAACAAGAAACGGCCATGGCTCCACCGGACACCGCCTCCCCAGCTCCCCCCTTCAGGGCTCCAGCCTTCAACAGCCACGACCCCAACATGTGGTTTACCATCTTGGAGCTGAACTTCAAGGCAAACAACATCACTGAGGCCTTGAAACAGTTCACTCACGCCTGCACTCTCCTGCCACCCGAGGTCCTCTTGCAAGTCTCGGACGCCATCGCGAAAGCCCCCTCTTCGGACAATCCCTACGACGACCTCAAGCAAGCCGTCCTCAAACGCCTTGCGTCGTCGGTGTCGACACGCTTGCAAGAGCTACTAAAGAAGGAGGAGCTGGGGAATGAAAAGCCATCAGATCTGCTTAGGCGGATGAAGAGGTTGTTGGGCGATCAGCCCAACACAATGGACAAGACCATGTTCGCCCACCTCTTTTATCAGCGACTTCCTCCAGCACTACAGAGCAGCTTATTCAGCGTGAAAGATAAGCTCGACCTAGCAGACCTCGCGCAGCTGGCTGACGACTATATGTCGACAGTTCCGTCGGCAACGCCACCGTCTTCAGTCGCCACTGTCACTAACACAGCAGACGTCCAGCAACTCACCCACATTGTGTCGCAGCTGGCCCTGCAGGTCACCGCGATGCAGGAACAACTAAATACCCGCCTGCGTCGCCGCCCACCGTCACCTCGACGCCCTCGCTACCGCTCTCGGTCGCGTAGCACTACACGCACCCCGGGCGTCTGCTACTACCACAGCAGGTTCGGTAGCGAGGCCATTAAGTGCACCCAACCCTGCACTTACAACACCACCCCGGCGTCAAACTAAACGGGCGGACGTTCACGGCGCGTACGATCCGCCAGCCCAAGTCACAGCTACTTCACGTCTACGACCGACGCACCGGAATTAAGTTCCTCGTCGACACCGGCGCTGAGGTCAGTGTCCTGCCTGCCACAGACAGCCAGAAGAGGTTGCCTGTAACCACGCACCTCTATGCAGCCAACGCCTCGAAAATCCCTGTGTACGCGCGGCAGACACTACACCTCGAACTCAACCTCCGCCGCTCCTTCGACTGGACCTTTTACGTGGCAGCTGTGACCCAACCCATCCTAGGCGCCGATTTCCTACGCCACCACGACCTCTTAGTCGACTTGAAGCACGGCACGCTGCTGGATCGTCTCACTTCCCTGCGGACCCGTGGCCGAACGGCACCTGGCGAGAGCACCGGAATCTCCGCAGTCTGCCGAGATAACCCCTTCGCCGCCATCCTCAAGGGTTTCCCAACACTAACACAGCCATACTCAGCCACGCAGCCAGTGAAACATCACGTCCTGCACTACATAGAGATCACCGGACCACCTGTTTTCGCCAAGGCTCGTCGCTTAGCACCAGAACGCTACAAACAGGTCAGGGCCGAGTTTGAGTCTCTGATGCAGCAAGGCATCATCCGCCCAAGCTCCAGCAACTGGTCGTCTGCGCTTCACGTCGTCCCCAAGAAAAACGGTGACATACGCCCTTGCGGGGACTACAGAGCCCTAAACTCCCGCACCGAGATGGACAGGTATCCAGTGCCTAACATTCAGGAGTTTTCCTCACAACTGCACGGCTCTACAATTTTCTCCAGGATCGACCTCGTAAAGGCCTTCCATCAGATCCCCATCAACCCCGAGGACATCCCGAAGACGGCCATAATCACGCCCTTCGGACTATATGAATACACTAGGATGCCCTTCGGTCTCAAGAACGCTGCTCAAACATTCCAGCGCTTCATGGACGAAGTTTTGCGAGGACTGCAGTTCTGCTTCACTTACGCCGATGACATTCTTGTTGCCAGCCCAGACGACGCTGCTCATCGCCAACACCTCGAGCAAGTCTTCACTCGTCTGAAGGACTACGGCATCCAGGTCAACGCCGACAAGTCCGTGTTCGGCGTGCCTTCAGTCGACTTCCTCAGCCACACTGTGTCCTCCTCAGGCTTCACCCCAACTGCAAGTCGCTGTACTGCCATCCAGAATTTCCCGAAGCCCACAACTCCAGCGCCAGTTGAAGCAGTTCCTCGGGATGCTGAACTATTACAACAGGTTCATTCCCCGATGCGCGCTCCTCCTCCAGCCTCTCTACGCCTTAGTGAAGCCAGCCAAACGAGGCCAGTCCGTCACCCTTGCCTGGACGCCCGCAGCTGAGGACGCTTTCCTCGCTGCCCGGAAGGCGCTCACATCCACAGCGCTCAGTTTCCCTGCCCCAGACGCCCCTACTTCCATCGCCACGGACGCCTCCGACACCGGAGTTGGAGCAGTGCTACAGCAGCACATCGACGGTGCCTGGAAACCCGTCGCCTTCTTCTCCAAGAAACTCAACACTGCCGAGAAGAAGTACAGCGCCTTCGACAAAGAGCTCCTCGCCATCTACAAGGCATTGAAGCACTTCCAGTACTTTGTCGAAGGACGTCAGTTTCATATCTACACTGACCACAAGCCGCTGACGAGCACCTTCATCAAGAACAAGTCATCCTACTCACCACGCCAACTGCGCCACGTAGACTTCATCTCTCAGTTCACCACGGACCTCCGTTACGTGAAAGGTGAAGATAACGCCCCAGCCGATGCCCTGTCACGCAACATCTGTGCCACATCTACCTCTCTCATCGATTACGCCGCCATTGCTGCCGATCAGGCCGACGACGCCGAGCTGCAGCAACTAAAGGAAAGCACCGCACTACAGATGAAGAGAGTACAGCTACCAGGCACTCAAGTGCACATCTACGCTGACGTCTCGACCAACACCGTCAGACCATACCTGCCTCAACGGCACAGGTATCCACTCTTCCGTCAGCTGCACGACCTCTCACATCCTGGCATCAGAGCTTCACAACACATGATGACGTCCCGATTCATCTGGACCGCCATCAACAAGGACGTGAGAGACTGGACACGTAGGTGCACCACCTGTCAGGCCTCCAAGGTGACGCGACACACACGCTCCCCTACAGCCACCTTCACGCCAGTCTCCACACGCTTCGAACACGTCCATATCGACCTTGTTGGCCCTCTTCCTCACTCCGACGGCTACCGCTACATCCTCACCTGTGTCGACCGCTTCACTCGCTGGCCAGAAGCTGCACCACTGACTGACATCTCCACTGACACCGTTGCACGTGCCTTTATCAGCACGTGGATCTCACGCTTCGGTGTTCCTGTCAGCCTCACTTCTGACCGCGGCGGCCAGTTTGAGTCCAGTGTCTGGAACAAACTGATGACACTACTCGGCATTCGACGATACAGGACTGCCAGCTACCATCCTCAGGCCAACGCTACAGTGGAACGTTTCCACCGCCAGCTGAAGTCGTCACTGATGGCTTCCAGCGACCAACGCGAGAAGTGGAACGCCACCTTACTCCCTCGTCCTCCTCGGCATCCGGACGTCCCTCAAGCAGGACCTTCACCACTCTTCTGCCGAGCTCGTATACGGCACCACTCTTCGACTCCCTGGCGAGCTCCTTACCAGCTCACCCGACGCCGGCCCCTGCAGCGTCCAAGACTTCGCCAGCAGTCTTAAGGATTCGATGAGAAGCCTGCAGCCGGTGCAACCTCGCACGTACCCCGCCAAGACCTTCGTCAGCCAGGATCTCGAAGACTGCACACACGTCTTCGTCAGGTTGACGCTGTCCGTAAACCACTACAGCGCCCCTACGAAGGCCCCTTCGAGGTCCTCCGCAGGACGAGAAAAAACATCACCATCAACAGAAACGGCTCTTCTGACGTCATAGCCATAGACCGAGTCAAGCCCGCCTACATCCTGCACACCCCGACGGCACCTCACGACCCGACATCGCTGGCCACGCCTTCAGCACCACGCGCCACAGCTAAGCAGCACGTATCGTTCGTCGTGCCTCCTCACCGGGGGGAAGTTATGTAGCAAATAATCTAGTCAGCCATAGAAACATCCCATTTTCTCTCATATTCAGGGTACACTAAAGCTTACGCGCTTCTCAGAACCAGTAATATGTAAACACAAGTCACCGCTCCAAGCACTCCGTTTTCTCTTATATGTTTTCAGCCTCCCGTTCTCTTTCTACTGCACAGATTTTTCGTCTTTCATCTCTTCTTCCTCATTTTTTATACATACACATTCTGTGCACGCTTTTCGACACATACGTTACACGTCTTTTCTATACATCATATTACTCCTTTCTTCACACAGACATACACACACACATTCACTCTCTTTGTTCATATCTTTATGTAAATCATTTTTTATGTTCAGTATTTCTTGTGTACATGTTCATGTTTTTGTTAAATAAAGTAGAGAGAGTTTAACCAGTCTAACAAGTGGCTATAAATACAACCTTAGCTGGTGAACAAAAAGAGTTAAGAGATTAAAGGACTTGCAACTGCTGACGGTTACCTGTCGGTTTTCTCTTCTCTATCTCTGGCGAGTTAAGAGATTAAAGGACTTGCAACTGCTGACGGTTACCTGTCGGTTTTCTCTTCTCACATTCCTGGCGGCTTCCACCTAGATCACTAGAGCTTAAGGTACGTGATATGCAAATAAGTAATAAAACATCCTTCGGTAGATGAGCTGGGAGGACCTGAGGTAACTATTTTCTGGGTCCTCCCTTTTCTGCGTCGCCGTCAAGAAAAAAAAGCTAGTACAAACTTAAAAATAGGATAGATACGATACGGGAGATGTTTCTGAGCTCTGTAAGGGAGAGGGAGAGTGGACGGTGATGGCAGGGGAGGGAAAGAAAGGCGGGTTTTTAGAGAAGGAAGGGAAGAGAGGAAAGGAAAGGGAAGGGAAGGAAAGGGAAAGGCTGGAGGATGACTCAGATAT
>NC_087151.1:38847692-38875192 GCF_035594125.1 Scylla paramamosain | reverse complement strand
TAAGGTTAGCAACGTTGAAAAGACTTGATGTAAAGGGTTCAACATAGACATAAGAAGAATTTAGTTCACACTTGACATAGGAAGAAAAATGGTTCACAAATAAAGTTATGGATGACTGGAATAAATTTGAATTATGCTGTTAGTACCGAGTCAGTAGGGAAATTTGAAAATTTGATATGTAGATTTATGGATAAGAATGATAGGTATGTATACTTATATAAATTCCGCCATGAGTCTGTTAGTTTATTGTAGCTTCCCTTACGTTCTTATGTTGAATATGTTTCTTGACGCATATCAAGTGAATAAAGGCAAGCAGCGTATCTGTACACATACAAGTCATTCTTCACTGTCTGCGGAGGAGGCTGTCTTGCTGGAAATCAGTACGTACTTCGGAGACTGCACAGCAAGATTGTTCCCTTCTTTACTGAGTTACGGCGCAGCAGCAGCAACCCCATTATATTGTGGCGCCGACTTGAGTTACGAGAGAACACCACATGCCTCTTGCACCATGAAACTGCAGCGAGACACGATCACACCAGTAACTTTACCATCGCGAGTGTTCCTTGTTGCGACTCATCACACACACACACACACACACACACACACACACACACACACACACACACACACACACACACACACACACACACACACACACACACACACACACACAATAGTATTTCCCTCCTAGATTAGTCTTACCGTTAGGATTAATGTTAAGTTTTTCCCCATCCCCTATGTACATTTTCAGTTTGTCAACTGCCTAAATAATAAACCGTTTATTATTATTATTATTATTATTATTTACACACACACATTTTCAGTGAAACGTCAAAAAAGAAGTCATAAAATGTATAGTTTTCACCTGTGATGAATACTTTATCCCTCGTATTCATTTCCCCCATTACCGGCACCGAGCAAGGAGGAATTTCATAAAGCAAGAGAATCCGTGAGAAAATTGACGTTCCTGCTTAGAAGGTGGAAAGCTTTGTGGCTGCGGAGAAATATACAGACACACAGGCTTGTAAAAGTTCAGAATACTCAAGAGATGTGTAACTATTTCTTCTCCCAACTGGAAGATTAAGGGAAAGGTGTTTTGCGGCTGCTGACCTGGCCGGAGTGTGCGGGAGGAGGTGGAAGGAAGGGAAACAGGAGGAAAGAAAAAGGGAAGGAGAAACTGAAAGGAAGATGGAGAGAAGGAAGAGAGGGAGAGAGGAAGGAGGAGACAGGGTAATTGAAATGAGGAGAAGCTGCGTATTAGAAGAAGAGGTATGAAGATGAAGAACAGGGAAAGGAAAAGGGTGTGTGAAAAATGGAAAAAGGAGAAAGGGTGATGGGGATGGTATATGGAAGAATGTAGATGGAATATTTTGTTGTGATCAATTTATTACTTTCGTAGAGAGACAAACCTAGTATAAGAAATATTATCTAACTACAGAGTCGTAACACGCAGGATACGCAGGAATATGGACAAGGAAGCTGAACACTAATCCCACCAGAAGATGAAGTAATGGGGAATAAGGAAAGGGGGATTTTTAGTAGGAAAGGAGAACGATGGAAGGGAATGGAAAGAGAATAATGAGAGGAGATAGTGATGATGATGAAAGGGAGACAGGAAACGAGAATGAGAGAGAGAGAGAGAGAGAGAGAGAGAGAGAGAGAGAGAGAGAGAGAGAGAGAGAGAGAGATACTGGTACACAAATTTAATTATGTAAATACCAGGCGACGCAAGTTAAAGCACGCAAGCTCTCCAACGCGCGCACACACACACACACACACACACACACACACACACACACACACACACACACACACACACACACACACACACACACACACACACACACACTTTGCAAACTGGCGCGCTAAAAATGTTCGCCTCATAAGGAAACCTGATAAGTGCAGCGAGACAATTTGCAAAACAAGTTAGGTCACTGAAACACCGACACCACCACCACCACCACCACTACCACCACTCACCACTACCACCACCACCACTACCACCACCACCACACTATCACTACCACCACTATTATCCTTACTACCACCACCACCATCACCACCACTACTACCACTACCTTGCCACACAATGCATCTCCGAATTTTGCCGCTAGAGGGAGCACCAGCGGCGGGGTCATGGACGAGAGTGGGATGAGACCGCCGCACTGATAACGTCGAGAATAGGAAAGCAGCCTTGAAGATAATGCGGGGAATGGACAAATAGACGTGGGAATATTGAATAAAGGTGAAGGAAGTGGAATATGAAAACAGCCTTGGGGATAAAGGGATAAAAAACAGATAGAAGCGAAGATGCTTGTGAGGGAAGAGAAATTACTCGTAAATAATTTACAATGAAGATCAGGAAGGATGTGAGAACGAGAAGTCCTTTTGAAAATTACTTGGAATAGAAAGATTAAGAGATGAGAATGGACTCCCGGAAATCAAGGTGAATGAACACTTCTAAAGAAAATTGAATCAGGAAAACTAACAATAAAACAAAGTGAAATATGATGATGATGATAGTGATTATTATAATAGTGATAATAATAGTAATAATGATAATAATAATAATAATAATAATAATAATAATAATAATAATAATAATAATAATAATAATAATAATAAAAATAATAATAATAATAATGATAATAATAATAATGATAATAATAATAATAACAGTAATTATTATTATCATTATTATTTATTATTGCTATTATTATTATTATTATTATTATTATTATTATTATTATTATTATTATTATTATTATTATTATTCACACATACTGTACACATACATTCGCATTCACATAAACACACACACACACACACACACACACACACACACACACACACACACACACACACATTGTATCTATATGTGATTATATTTACTTTTAATTATTCGCGTATTTACATTTACTATTATTATTATTATTATCATTATTATTATTATTATTATCATTATTATTATTATTATTATTATTATTATTGTTATTATTATTATTATTATTACTATTATTATTATTATTATTGTTATTATTATAAATAAAAGTATGGGAAAAATTAAAAGTAAATATAGTCAGATATAGATGAAAGGTGTGTGTGTGTGTGTGTGTGTGTGTGTGTGTGTGTGTGTGTGTGTGTGTGTGTGTGTGTAAGTGTGTGTGTGAGTGTGTGTGAATGCGTGTGTTTGTGTGCAAATTAAAGTAAATGCGACGATAAACTACTCCTGTTCTTCACTTAGTACGTACCAAACAGTTTATTTTTTTTACTCCCGTGCCAGCCACTTAATACCAACACGACTTTAAACTAAACGAAGCGCGGCGCTCACGAGGCAGTGCTGGGCTCCTGTCACCGGCCGCTCAAAATGTTGGGCGCGGAAATTTTAAACCCAAGTAAATTTGTTTCCGTAATATTCTTACCGGAGAGTGAAATGAGACGGTGGGGTGGTAGAAGGGAGAGAAGGGGGATAGGGGCAGAGAGAGAGAGAGAGAGAGAGAGAGAGAGAGAGAGAGAGAGAGAGAGAGAGAGAGATTCACACACACACACACACACACACACACACACACACACACACACACACACACACACACACACACACACACACATACACACACACGAAATAGAGAGAGAGAGAGAGAGAGAGAGAGAGAGAGAGAGAGAGAGAGAGAGAGAGAGAGAGAGAGAGATTTAGAAACACAAACACACACACGAGAGAGAAAGAGAGAAAGAGAGAGAGAGAGAGAGAGAGAGAGAGAGAGAGAGAGAGAGAGAGAGAGAGAGAGAGAGAGAGAGAGAGAGAGAGAGAGAGAGAGAGAGAGAGAGAGAGAGATTCTCTGTCACACACACACACACACACACACACACACACACACACACACGTAGTCTTCTTTAGAAATTTATATTTTTCAAGTAACCTTTTTTTTTCAGTTTTGATGCCCATGAGTAGAGTCCATCTTACGTAAAAAATAAATAAGTACAATAAATAATTATCAGCATCAATTTCACTGCAGAGTCCTGACTGAGCTTAATTCTCCTTATAACACAAGTATTTGTCCTGTCGAGGAGCTTGAAGTTAAATTGGAAGTGAGGGTGACAGGTAACAAGACTTCTGGCAGCCAATGTACACAGACTTAACACACGTGATAGTTTGCTCGGTAGAGAGAGTCAGTGTGCCCAGCTGGTGTATATACAACTCGCCCCCACCCCTCCACTATGGAAGCGTCCCAGGGAGGCGGTGTGCAGGATGCTCGTGACACTGGCTGGAGTAAATCATGTGTACGTACTCTCTCTCTCTCTCTCTCTCTCTCTCTCTCTCTCTCTCTCTCTCTCTCTCTCTCTCTCTCTCTCTCTCGCGGAATATTGTGCCATTAATTTTGCTCTCGACGTGGAGGGAGAGAGAGAGAGAGAGAGAGAGAGAGAGAGAGAGAGAGAGAGAGAGAGAGAGAGAGAGAGAGAGAGAGAGAGAGAGAGAGGATCAATAAATTAATTAATTAATGTAAAGATCTCTTATCAACATTGAACAAAAGAGCAACACGATACTGCATAAAATATTTTGTCCGAGAGAGAGAGAGAGAGAGAGAGAGAGAGAGAGAGAGAGAGAGAGAGAGAGAGAGAGAGAGAATATCCTACCTATTAACTCTTGTACGTTATAATAAAACAAAACAAAACATGGCCGTGTTATGCATTTAGCTTTATATGGAAATTGCAGAGAGAGAGAGAGAGAGAGAGAGAGAGAGAGAGAGAGAGAGAGAGAGAGAGAGAGAGAGAGAGAGAGAGAGAGAGAGAGAGAGAGAGAGAGCATTCACCTACCCCATAAAACTCTGCAAAGAAGAAAAATTCCTCCCGTTCTATTTACATCACTCATTTTCTTGTGCCTCCAAAATATTCAGTGAAAAAGAGGTCAGAGGAGGGAGGCAGGAGGGAGAGAGGAAGGAGGGGAGGGTGGACATAGGGTGAGAGAAGAGCTGAAGAGGGAAATAATGAAGAGTGAGAAGGAGGGAGAGTGAGAGTGCGAGGAATGAGAGGGACGGTAAGAGAATATTTAGTGGGAGTTTTAAAAAATGTGTGATAGTAATAGTGGTGATGATATTGATGGTGATGATGATGATGATAATAATAATAATAATAATAATAAAAATGATAATGATAATAATAATAATAATAATAATAATAATAATAATAATAATAATAATAATAATAATAATAATTGTTTACAGCTTTTTCTTTCTTCTTTCGACATTACGACCACTACTACTACTCCTACTACCACTATCATATCTATTATTGGTATTAATTTCACCGCCATTAAGATATGCACTACTACTACTACTACTACTACTACTACTACTACTACTACTACCGCTACTACTACTACTACTACTACTACTACTACTACTACTACTACTACTACTTGTATTACAGCCATCACCATCACCATCATAACATTGTAGGAGGAAACAGAGGAGAAAAGGACAGAAGAAAAGAAAAAAATAAGAGAAAAGAAAGAAAAGTAAATAATAACAGAGCCAAAGAGGAAGGGAAAACTATAACACAAACATGCATTCATTACAAAAGAAGAAAAAGCACAATAGTAATACATAAGAAAAGGTGTTCCTTTCATACTAGGAGAGGAGGAGGGGCGGGAAGAGGAGGAGGAGCTGGGGGAGGGGGAATAGAAGGAGAACAAGGAGGAGGAGGGAGAGGAGGAGGAGGGAGAGGAGGAGGAGGAAGAGGAGGAGGAGCAGGAGGAGGAGTGACGTGTGTGTATATGCCAGTGTTGAGTATAGAATGACACATGAAAAAATAGTTTACACGTGTGAATATGACACATCAACACACACACACACACACACACACACACACACACACACACACACACACACACACACACACACACCACTTACACACACACATAAAGACAACTGAGTGCATTACAAAAAGAGTAACCTTGAGTGCATGTGTTCGAAACGTATAAACTGCACGTAACAGTCCGAATATTTTGCGTGCGCCTTGGTCCGAGTAAGCTGAGTGAGGTGTGTGTGGAGAGGCGAGGCGAGGAGAAGCGTGGGGATGTTAGTTCGGGTCTGTGGGGACGTGAATGAGACAAAGGCAGTGGCAGGGCGCGTGGGTGATGATTCGCTTGTCCCCGTGTTGCAGTGCCACCAGGAAGGATAAGCTGCGGTGGTGGCGGTGGTGGTGGTGGTAGTGGTGGTGGTGGGTCATTAAAGAGGGATTGTGAATGTGGTGATGGTTGCAGTCGTAATGGTGAGGATGAAGGGATAGGAAAAAAAGAAAAAAAGAAAGTGGATCTGTTTTCGGGACAGAGAGAGAGAGAGAGAGAGAGAGAGAGAGAGAGAGAGAGAGAGAGAGAGAGAGAGAGAGAGATGCATTGATATGAACATAAAAAGTAACATAGTAGCATTAGTAGTAGTAGTCGTAGTAGTAGTGGTAGTAGTAGTAGTAGTAGTAGTAGTAGTAGTAGTAGTAGTAGAAGTCGTTGATTGATTGACATCATGGCGCCGCAACATCGCGGTCATATGGCGCCAGAAGTAGTAGTAGTAGTAGTAGTAGTAGTAGTAGTAGTAGTAGTAGTAATTGTAGCAATAGGTTTTTTTAATACTCGTGACCTGATCAGGCTAACGTATCGAGGCCTTGTCCAAATGTAGCAAAAAAGCCCACAAATAAACCCGATGTGTGTGTGTAGGCGGGACACGATGCTAATACCAAATGAATGAATAATTTGCAAAAAGACAATTATATACTGGAATAATAAATAGCAAGTCTATTAACATCACATCCGAGAATTAGCATTTTAGCATTTAATCAGATTGTGAGGCATGAGACATTAACTAAACGAAACTGTCTTACGTTAATCCCTCTCACCACCAGTCCAATAAATATAGTTTAAATGTACTCACTTTTTTTTTCCATTAATGTAACACGAGAGCTTTAGTAATTCATATTAACGTCACACATGCATACACTTGTCGTTACTTTATGTTCATCCCGGTCACACTACCCTGCCTCTTACATTTCCTTCACACTGTCTGTCTCTATTCTATCCCTGTGCATCCTCTCGTTTTTATTTATTTATTTTTTTACTTTGCATGTAAAGGAACACTAACCAAGATCCTAAAACATCAAAAAAATGTTCAATCAACACTTCCCAAAAAGAAATAGTAATATGCAGAGAAAGTCAATTAATCTCTAGCAGTGTCTTGATGCTTCTCGTTATTAAGGAGTTGAAGTTAAAGGAGAAAGAAAGAAAAACGGCAGTATTCCACAGTTTACCATGAGAAGAGATGAAAGAATGAAGACACTGATAAGTTCTACAACAGTAAGGTGAAGCGAGAGAGGATCTAGAGAGGGAGAGGGAGAGAGAGACCATGTAGGGTGTTGTAGGCTGATGGTGCATGGGTGGACTCAAGGGCTCCGATTCCCTTATGGTTGAACTCCCCCACGGTAAAATAACTGGCGCTTGTAACTGATGCGCCAAATTCATGTGTCGAAGCAAAATCAGCCACTTATCACCTCCTGACGGAAATATGGCTGACAGTATTGACTCACGGCGGGTGCTGCTGTCTGGCTCGGGATTCATTCATGCTTCTCGCTGTTTTGACTTTTTTACCGGGATTGTCTGTGGATAATGTGGATGCGTGGATGTGAGTCATTACGAGGAGTGAGTGATTGTGAAGAGTGATTTGTGGAAGTGAAGCGAGTGACTGAAGGTGATGTTCCTTTGACTATAGGTATGAATATACTACTTTTTAAGGAGAATAAGTCTTTTGAATGCCTTATGTCAGGTAGATGACAAAATGTTGATCTAGAATAGCGACGCATAGGTAGATGAAAAGAAAATGAAGATAATGAAGCGAAAGGTTAAAAATAATGATGCTGTGTGATTGTAATGAATAAAGTACTTGGTAAGTATAATATTTTCATTGATATAAGCGATATCTTTTTTATGATTTGTAAAGAGTAAACGCTGGTTGGACTGCTTTGTATATCGGATAAAATGGTAATCTTCCTCTCTAGCTCACTTTTTTTTCTTCTTCTCAAACATCGTGTTTCTCCTCCTCCCGCCCTCTCCTTCTCCTCCTCCTCTTCCTCCTCCTCACTTATTCCTCCTCCAATTTTTTCCCACCTAAATAAACAATGAACACAACACCCACCTCCACCATTACCAACGCTTTCCTCCTTTACCTCTTCCTCCTCCTCCTCCTCCTCCTCCTCCTCCTCCTCCTCCTTCTCTTCTTCTTCCTTCATCTCATATTTCTCCGCCAGCATAAACACTGCTACCACATTTTCTTTTAAGTAGAAGAGCGAGCGGGAAATAAGTATGTAAATGTTTGCCTGTATTTAGAACTAGAGAGATAGAATGACTGATAGATATTGCAATATGTACGTATATGTATTGCTATATGTATGTGGAACTGTCTCTTATTGTTTCGTCTGTGTATCTCTCTGTCTGTCTGTCTGTCTGCATACATCGATTTTTGTCAATCATATTTCTATCCAACTATATATCTAAACACGCTCTCTCTCTCTCTCTCTCTCTCTCTCTCTCTCTCTCTCTCTCTCTCTCTCTCTCTCTCTCTCTCTCTCTCTCTCCCCACGCTTCACTGCTCTTCACTGTTCACATGTTTTGCATTACTCTATTTCCTCCCTCTGTTCCCTCCTTCCTTCCTTCCTTCCTTCCTTCTTCGTCTTCTTCCTTCCTTCCTTCATTCCTTTCCTAATTCGCTCCCTTCCCTCCTTATTTGTTTCTTGCTCCATTTATTCTTTTCTTTTTCTTCTTTTCTTTGTATACTTTTTTTTATTCTTCTCATTTGTTCTCCTTTTTTTCCTTGGCTAACTCTTTCTCTCTCTCTCTCTCTCTCTCTCTCTCTCTCTCTCTCTCTCTCTCTCTCTCTCTCTCTCTCTCTCTCTCTCTCTCTCTCTCTCTCTCTCTCTCTCTCTCTCTCTCTCTCTCTCTCTCTCTCTCTCTCTCTCTCTCTCTCTCTCTCCGTTTTCTTTGATTCTAACATATCTCCTCTTTATATTCCTCTTCTCTTCTTTTCTTCCTGATTCCCTTCCTTCCCTCCTTTCTTCCTTCATACTCCTTCACTCTCTTCTGTCACCAACTCTTCTCCTTCCTTTTCTACTCTTTCTTTTACCTTTATCCTTTCAATTCTCCTCTTTGATCTCTCTCCTTCCTCCCTCCTCCTCATCCATCAGTCCCCCTTCCTCCATCCATCCTTCCTTCCTTCATTCCTCTTCCTCCCCCTCCCTCCCTAGCTCCTTCACTCCCTCTGTCCTCTCCCACCGTATCCTCGCTCAGGTCCTTTCGCATACGATCTAAAATAGCCACTGTCACCACAAGTCTTTGGAGTAAGATTGCCCAGTGCTTTCTCTTTCCTCCTCTTGGTCTTCTCTTTCTAATCTCTCTCTCTCTCTCTCTCTCTCTCTCTCTCTCTCTCTCTCTCTCTCTCTCTCTCTCTCTCTCTCTCTCTCTCTCTCTCTCTCTCCCCCCTTCTCCCTCGCCGTTTATCTCCTGTTCTTTTCGTTTGTTGTCCTCGTCCTTCCCCTTCCCTCCTCCTCCTCCTCCTCCTCCTCATCCTCATCCTCCTCCTACTTCTCCTTTCATAGTATGTACGTAATCTCCTTTCCTCTCTTTCTCTATTTGCTTCCTTTTCTTCTCTCTCTCTCTCTCTCTCTCTCTCTCTCTCTCTCTCTCTCTCTCTCTCTCTCTCTCTCTCTCTCTCTCTCTCTCTGTGTGTGTTGTTGTTGTTGTTGTTGTTGTTATTGTTGTTGTTGTTGTTATTGTGTTTGTTGTTGCTGTTGTTTTCGTCGTCGTCGTCTTCCTTCTCCTCTTCTCCGTCATCCTCCTCCTCCTCCTCTTTTTCTTTTTCTTCCTCCTCCTCCACCTCCTCCTCCTCCTCCTCCTGTTTTTTTTTCTTATCTTCGTAATCCTCTCTCTCTCTCTCTCTCTCTCTCTCTCTCTCTCTCTCTCTCTCTCTCTCTCTCTCTCTCTCTCTCTCTCTCTCTCTCTATCTCTCTCTCTCTCAGTATCGCCCATTGTCGTGCCCTGTCCTGGTGTTGCGTCGCTCCATGAATGCAAATGCTACAAGCTTGACTCTACCACGGGTTCCCAGCACCGCGGCACTGGGCCAAGGTGAAGCAGCGCCCTCCTCCCGCTTTATGTCAGTCTGGGCTGTGGCTTTTTGTTGGTTGTTTAATAGTGCTTGATATCTTTGGTATTGTAGTGGTTTATGTCAGTCGGGATTAGTTTTTTTTTTATTGTTTTTAATAGATGTTTATTGTCAGGGATATTATATGTGTTATGTTTTGTGTTTCTTTTTTATGTTTCTTTATTTGTTTGTTTTATTTTTTTATTTATTTATTCTTTTTTTATTTATTTATTTATTTTTTTTTTTTTTATTGTATGTGTATTCTTGATGATCTTTTTTTTTTTTTTTTGTCTTCCGTTTTCTTATCGTCGTGGATACTGCGGTATTTAATGAAGCTTTATCTCATTATTAGTATGTGTTTTTGTTCAATTTACGTTGTGTTTTGGGGGTTTTCTTGTACTTTGTTTTGTATTTTGTTTCCTTGATTGGGTGTTTATGTATATTATATTATTTTTTTACTACGTTGTCTCCTTCTCTGCCTTATCCATTATTTATTTATTTTTATTTATTTTTTTTTTCTAGGAAGTGTGTTTAAGTTTGTGAAAAATCCATGTATTCTTTATACCTTATTTTTCACTCGTATTTCTCAGTTTTGCTTTTGACTCTCTATCGTTTCCATAGCCTTTCCATTTGCATTTTCCTTTTATTGCTTTATTCACTCTCGCTTTACTTCATCTCCTCGACATATTTGCTCAGTTAAAAGGGGAAACGTGCCTACTTTCACTCCTTGTTTACTGACTGCATTTTTCCTTACGTACTCTCCCTTCCTATCTTGCTCACCTTTATCTTTCTTCATCTCATGGACATAAGCACTCGAGTAACGCAGAAAACCCATATATTTCTAGCTCTTATTGCATGTTTATCATTACTGTTTATCCGTAAATGTTCTCTCTTCTTACCTCATTCACCTTTACTCACCCACGTTCATCACCTCACTGAACCATGCACTCAGTAACACAATAAATCCATATATTTTGACCCTTATTACTGTCTCACCATTGTTGTTTATCCGTAAATATTCACCCTTCATATATAATTCCCCTCTCATCACTATTTTTCATCACATCACACATATATGCACTCAAATCACAAATAAAACACGTGTCGTTTCATTCTTGGCCCAGCTCAGTCTCAAGCGCTATGCCTACATCTGACTGGGCGTGTAATCCATATTCCAACAGTGGTGATCGAGTGTGTCGTATGCATAACACAGTAACACGTGATAGACTGGAGGCTGCACAGATTACGTCCCAAGTCCAGACAGCCTGTAGAGGAGTAATGGTGCTTTCTGTGGGTATCTCGTGGGATTTCATGGCTGTAGGAACCACTGTTGAGTGGGGGTTGAGAGAGAGAGAGAGAGAGAGAGAGAGAGAGAGAGAGAGAGAGAGAGAGAGAAACATATTGAAAGGCAGGCAGATAGATGGACAGATTGACAAGCAGAGAGATAGACGAATAGACAAACAAGCAAACAGGCCTAAAAAAAGAAAAACAAAATAAAAAGAAAGAAATAGAAAACCACAATCTCCCCCTCCCTCTCTCTCTCTCTCTCTCTCTCTCTCTCTCTCTCTCTCTCTCTCTCGCCTTTAACTTGCGAGCAGAAGGCAGAGTAATTAGGTGTAATGAAGCAGTGGAGGGGGAATGTGGCACGTTATTGTAAGGCTCTGTGTAATTTATTGAAGCTATGGAACCGTAAATGAGTAGGTAGGAGCAGGGATCGATCCTAGCAAAGGGAATGCGTAATACAGTATTGTGTATTGCCAGCGAGGGGAGATAAGGCTTGTGCAGGGCGTGAGGAAATATTATGAGAGTGTCGATTATAAGGCAGGAGAAGGAGAGGGAGACCTAAGGGAAAGTTTATGGACACAGTGAAAGAAGAATTTGTTGTTCTCGCAATGGGTGTCACTGAAGACGGCGTTGTAGAAGGAAAGTAAAAAAATGGCAAGGGTGAAAGGGAGGGTTGAAGAGATGTGTGAGAAAGAAGAAGGAAAGGAAGAAAATAGGGGAAAGGAAGGGAGGGAAAATAGAAAGGAGAGAAGATAGGAAGGAAGGAGAATAGAAAAGAGAAGAAAATGTGAAGGAACCCAAAAGAGATGAAAGAAGAGAGGAATAGGAGGAGGAAGAAGAGGAGGAAGAAAATGCATTTTCTTCTCTCAAATTCTCATTTAATCCTACTTTTCTCTTCCACTTTTTCTCATTTGCGAAGTCTTTCCTCTGATGTCTGTGTTTACCATGTCTGCTACGGTGATCTCTAACAGGAGCAACCGAAAGATCATTGTAAGACTTTGATTGTATGACTTAGGTGCATTTACTTAGGTTTTTCTGTGTTATAAATCATACAAGCACAGTCTTATAATCAAAAGTAATGAAGTATATTTATATTTTTCTGTATTTGAAATTATACAAGCACAATCTCATAATCGAGAGTAATGAAATGTAACTAAAGCTTTCCTTTCCTTCATTGCTTTTGCTTTTTTATCTATTCTATGTATCAAATTTCACAGATAAACAGATAGTCAAAATGAATTATGTAAACATCAATACATACGTATATAAATAGATGAATAAGTGAAATTTTAGGTAGACAATTGTATCTTGATAAACGTTGACAGTTAGATAGATTGGAGAGAGAGAGAGAGAGAGAGAGAGAGAGAGAGAGAGAGAGTGAGTGAGTGTGTGTCTACGTGTGTGTGTGTGTGTGTGTGTGTGTGTCCCTTACATGTATTCCTCGTGGGAAATGCAAACATACTTTCTTTACATACATGCACATATACATCCACTATTCATACACCTTCGCTTGCATACATTCAGCAGAATCTCCATTACTCTATTACGAAGAGCGTCGGTTTGCAGGGAAGTTTATACAGGTTTTAAATAAGCGACCGGAATAAGAGAAACTCCATATCAGCTCGCGTATTTAAAGCAGCTGAAAATAAAGACATATTAAAGTAAATTTCTGTATCGTTGCTGTAATGCATGCAACGGTGTTGTACGGGTAACTAATATAGCTGTTTGAATGATTTTTTCTTTATTATTTGTGGTGTAAGCGAAAAATATTTTGCTGTTAATTTCGTGTTGGGATAATCTAATTGTGTGTGTGTGTCTGTGTGTGTGTGTGTGTGTGTGTGTGTGTGTGTGTGTGTGTGTGTGTGTGTGTGTTTACATAATACAGTCTGCGTTTTTCGTTCTTTTCGAGATGTGCTTTGTGTTTCGTTTGCTTTTTGTTTTGTTTTATTGTGTTTGTATTGTATTGAAATATCAAAATATATGTTGATTTTTTTACTCTTTTTTTTTTTTTTACTATATTATTTTAATCTGATATGATACAGGCAAATTTGTGGCCAATGAAATATCTGTCTATTTATCTATCTATGTATCTTTCCATCTATCTGTATATGTGTGCCGGCGTCGGTGTCATCTAGGAACAGCCATTCAGAAGGCAGAGTTCCTCAACATATAAGACGTAAACATTCTGGAAAGTGATAGTGCTAATAAGAATTCTACCCTACCAAGACTTCTGTCAAGACTCATCTGTCTGGACGCAGCAAGACTAGCGACATTAATCAACTGCAATGCCAGAGAAGTTAATATTAAATTCAAATACGCGAGACTGCCGGACTCCTCTCTTTTTTCTCTTTTCTCTCTGAAGTCTTATTGCCTCATCTTTTTTCTCTCTTCCTTTCTCTCTCTCTCTCTCTCTTTCTCTCGTCTCTCTCTCTCTCTCTCATTTCCTCCCCCTCTTCCTCCTTTTCATTAAATTCCACCTTCTCCGCTATTTCCTCATATATTTCCTCTCCTCTCATCGACATTGCTTCTTCTTGCTTCTTCTTTCCCTTTTTTCATGCTCGGCTCTCTCTCCCCTCTTCCCTCGCTTTCTGTCCCTCCTCTCCTCTCCCTTCCTCCCTCCTCCTCTGGCCCTCCTCTCACCCTCCCCAACCTCTCGCGCCTCACTGTCCAGTCATCCCTTGCACTACCTCGGGGCCTCGTCTTCACTATCTGGTTGGAGGTGCGTGTCACGCCCTTCATCCTCATCATGTTATTGCCGCCTCCTCCTCCTCCTCCTCCTGTGTCTGTGTGTGGGAGGATAGGGGGTATTTGAGTGTTCAAAAATATATCGTCCTCCTAGTAGATATTTCATGTAGATTGGTATCGTATTGCATTAATGTGGTTATTTACATACGCGAGCAAGAAGGTTGTGTATGATTGGTAGCGGGACTGGTGGTGGTGGGGCTGGTTTTGGTGGTGATGAAGGATATACAATTATTGTTTGTGCAGGCGATCTTGCAGACAAAAGTAATGGTTGTGGCGGTAGTGGTGGTAGTGGTGGTGGTGGTAATGGAAATGGTGAGAGCGGTGATGTAAGCGTTGTTGTATTGGTGGTGGTGGTGGTGGTGGTGGTAGCGATGGTGGCAGTGGTGGTGGTGGTACTGAGACTGATAGCGAGGGAGAATTCACCTGAGATCCCTTGTGTGGCGTGCGAGGCGGCTTGGTTTGCGGCGAGATTAGAGTGGACAAGCGGAGATGATAGAGGACAGAGCACTGATGAAGAGGCAGGAAGGAGACAGACCCACGCGTCGGCTCTCTCGCCTCCCACGCGTCCCAAGGCGCACTTGTCGCGGAGAAAGCTCATTTTGCGAGGGACACCAATTTACACTCAATGCCTCGTGCGTGTGTGGGCTGCCGCGGTGTTTATTTTTGGCCTTCTTGGTATCAGAATCTTCATCATCATCGCCGCTGCCGGGACAAAAGCTTCTCCCGAGTTTATTCTCTCATCCTTGTCTTCCATCCGTCTATTCCAGTTTATTTTAGGATATTTTTCCCTCCTCCCTCAAGCTCTCAGGCTTCTCCCAGGTTTGTCTTATCCTTGTCTATTGTCCGTCTACCTGAGTGTATTTCGGAAAAAGCTGTCGTCTTTTTCGCTTGTTCTCCGCCTGCCTTGGCCTCGATTTTCTGTCGTCTGTCTTTATGTCACCCTGTTTGTAGAATTTCATTGGTTGTACAGGTGACAAGACTCACCTACGTTATTTTTTTCTTGGTGCGGCTATAAATATGAGTCTTGGAGAGGTGGAGATTCATTACTGTAGTTCCTTTTCTTTAACACTGATAGGGGACAATGTACATTACGTTATGTGTTACAGTTGTCAAAGTCTGATGGTAATGTCAGGTTAGGTTAGCTTACATTGGGTCTCACAGTTTTCACGGTCTGTTAGTTAGGTTAGTTTCTGGTTAGGTCACACAGTTCTAGCAGTCTTTTGATGAGATTAGGTTACGTTCCGTTTAGGCCGATTAGATCATGCAGTGTTCACAATCTGTTAGTAAAGAAGTGCACATCAACTTATCATAACAAATTCAATAGCAACCACTTTTCTACCCGCATTTGGGAAGCAGCAATTCAACGGACATTCTTATTTCTATAGTTTTTCCTTCTGTCTTTCTTTTTGGTTCAACCTCCTTCAATGGCCGATCTCTTTAATCACCGAAATCTTCCAATAAGCACAGAAGTATTGCCCACAGCAGCACATCTACCATCGGGGACTTCTCTTCAGCGCCTTCATCAGGAACGTAGGATGAGAATGTGGGGAAAAGGAAGCAAAGCACAGAAAGTCGCAACGTAGCGTTCATTTGGGAGTTTACAAAGGAGACCTAACAATGTAACTGGTCTAATATCGTGCTTTGCTCCCACAAAAATGCAGATTCTATACTTTTGACAAAGGAAAACGTGGAAATGAGTATGCATTGTGGACTCTCTCTCTCTCTCTCTCTCTCTCTCTCTCTCTCTCTCTCTCTCTCTCTCTCTCTCTCTCTCTCTCTCTCTCTCGCTGCTATTGAATTCCATACTACTATTGACTTTGCTGTCGTTATTACGGGCGCAATCGAAAACTTACGCTGACGGAACCTCTTTATGTTGACAGTCGTGTGCGTTAATTACTCGGGTATCGGAAGGAAGGTTTCAGTCTTAGCCTCAGTATTGCCGTGATCGTAGCTTGGGTTCTCTGATTAACTGGTCTGTTTCCTCTCTTCTTGATGAATGTCTTGGGTTGGAGTGTATGTTTTTTGTTTTTCCGTCTCTTTTTTATTTATTTATTTATTTTTTTACTGTTGTCTTTTTTTTGTTTTTTGTTTGTTGTTGCTGTTGTTATTGTTGTTGCTGTTGTTTGTGGTGGTGGTGGTGGTGGTGGTGGTGCTGTTGTTGTTGTTGTCGTTGCTCGTCGTCTTCATCATCATCAACATCATCTTCTTCTTCCTCTTCTTCTTCTTCTTCTTCTTCTTCTTCTTCTTCTTCTTCTTCTTCTTCTTCTTCTTGTTTATAAGGAATATTTTATCTATGTATCTTTTAAGTTACCTTCTCGTCCACTTACATACTCCAATTACCTTATAAATTTTTACCGATAATTCACCCTTTTAAACATTAGCTAAGGTTCTGATAAATAAAACTTAGACCAGAAGGAGGAAACTACGTAAAAAAAAAAGAAAAAAACATCCAAACTCTTACTACACGCGGTTCTGTATATTCATAGTCTTATGCAAGCAATTAAGCCTATCACGTTTTCAGTTCTGACGTGATAGCCACTTACGAAAGCCACTGGATCCTGATTAATGCAGGAAAGGACACGTGAGATGTGTGTGTGTGTGTGTGTGTGTGTGTGTGTGTGTGTGTGTGTCGCAGTGATGTAATGTGGCTTGTGAGGATGAAGTGCAGCAGGAGTGGAGAAGGTTATCAGAGGACTGGAAGGTGGAAGAGTAGTAGTAGTAGTAGTAGTAGTAGTAGTAGTAGTAGTAGTAGTAGTAGTAAAGAGAGTGTAATTTGGACTTTTTTTTTTACTTTTTTCTCTTGACTGGCACTTTTGTGGATCTTATTTTTTTTTTATTTTGTTGCCTTTGGTCAGAGGCTTTCTTACATAAAAAAGTAGTAATAGTAGTAGCAGTAGTAGTAGTAGTAGTAGTAGTAGTAGTAGTAGTAGTAGTAGTAGTAGTAGTAGTAATTGCAGTGGTAATAGTTGTTATTTTGCGGGCACCGAATATTCAGAAGTGGTTGTCTATTTCATCACCAATACCGTGATTCCCCAGAGAACGAGCTCACACAGGAGACACACAGACCCTGAACGCACCACTTCGATATGCATTGTATCCTTAAGACGACACTACCGCGACCACTTCTGCCTCGTGGCGTCTACAAGTCAATCCTGTCCTGCCCAGACACGGAGGGCGAGTATTGCACGATCCAGACTGCAGAAGTTCTTGGCCTATCAGATCCCTCTAATCCTGACTGGCGATCTGGAAAAGGTTTTGAGGTTTTGGTAGGAGGGTTTTGAAATACAAGGGACAGAGACAACTGAAGGAGATTTGTACATGACGCCAACACCTGACTCTAGGAAGACAGCGTAAGGAGAAGAAATTTTGAGAGTGTTGGTGACAAGTCGTGGCAGGAGGTGGTGTCAGCTGTGGTTCTTGCATGATATTGTTCGGTGTGGCCTCAGCAGCTGCGTCCTTCGAGAGCCCCTTACTCAGCTTCTCTGGTCAGGAGAGGCGCGTGCCCTCGCAGTTGTCCAGATTCGCATATTGGAGGATTAGAATCAGCGGGAAGCCTTATCTTGGGGGATGGGATGCTGCGTGTGTGTGTGTGTGTGTGTGTGTGTGTGTGTGTGTGTGTGTGTGTGTGTGTATGTGTGTGTGTGTGTGTGTGTGTGTGTGTGTGTGTGTGTGTGTGTGTGTGTGTGTGTGTAGACTTGACCAGTGACTCAAAACCTTCTGTCATACCTTTCCTGCTTTCCTCTTTCATCCAATTCTCTTCTTATCCCTTCCAACTCCCC
This sequence comes from Scylla paramamosain, assembly GCF_035594125.1. NCBI lineage: Eukaryota > Metazoa > Arthropoda > Malacostraca > Decapoda > Portunidae > Scylla > Scylla paramamosain. Next base: position 38,857,212 of record NC_087151.1, on the reverse strand, counting down.
TTCTTTTCCATACTGTCTTGGTTCTTCGTATGTGTGTGTGTGTGTGTGTGTGTGTGTGTGTGTGTGTGTGTGTCTGTGTGTGTGTGTGTGTGTGTGTGTGTGTGTGTGTGTGTGTGTGTGTGTGTGTGTGTGTGTGTGCATGCGTGTGTGATCGCGCGTGTGCCGGTTAAGAGCCAAGGGAATGGTGTGCGGGGGGGACAAATCGGTTTGGGTGTTTCAGGCGGCAAGCAGCAAAGTTATCTAGCTCCCAGAGGAGGCTGGCGGTTGTGGCCCCGCTCCCGCTGATCTGCATGGCATTTGAGGCTCGCATTGGAAGAGAGAGAGAGAGAGAGAGAGAGAGAGAGAGAGAGAGAGTCGTTGTGGCGGAGGTTGAAGTGTCATTCCCTCTCCCATCACTGATCTTGATACCTGGACATGGAAGCAACACAATAACACGCCATCTTCTGCTCACACCTTGTCACTATATCGACCACTGATAAATCCTTGCTATAGATTACAGGAACTAGAACAAAAAAAAATTGTACTCGAAGAATCATTTCTAGTAATAGGCAAAGGTTAAAAAGTGTAGTTCCAATCGTGTTAATACAATAAAATTCTGATGTTATTTTGATCTACTGTTATCACATAGTCTTCTTTTACTATAATCGTACCTACTTTGATTTCTATCTCATAACTGACGTAACGTTTATAACTCACCACTGAGAACTGGAAACTTAAGTGTATGGTAGAATGCGTTCACATACATCACTGTCTTGGACTCTGGTGGTGAAAAAACACATAATGAAACAGACTTTTACTTTTCCAACGCTTTGACGAACAGTCTTATTCAGAGAGACTGCTCGTCAAAACGTTAAAGAAATTAAGATCTGTTTCATTTATAGTTTGCTGACCAACACAATCTATTGTCTAACATTGCGCAACATTGTCTAACATTGTGCAACATTGCTGTCAATATAAACTTCGATTACACGACGCATTTCTATCCCAGCATTAATTCACAAACTGCGTCGCGGTGTATGGCAGTGGTTTCCAAGCCTCTCATTAGCGGTAAAGATCATAAAGAGCACGTGTGTCTGAAGGGGGACCGGAACTGTGTGACTTATCTGACTCAATAATCACGTTGTTACTACCGAATCAATAAGGAATCGATAAGTAGATTAGATTAATTTATGGATGGGGATGATAGGTAGGTACTGGTGGGTATGTTTTATGCAGGGACTGACCCTTGTAGGCCTGATGACTTTTGTACCTTCCCATATGTTTTTATGTTTCTATGATGAGGGAGCTGGATATATGTTTTTAGTCACACAGTTCAACATTTTTTTCTCTCATTTTGGTCTATGTGTGTGTGTGTGTGTGTGTGTGTGTTTACATCTTGTTGATATTTGTGTTTTTATCATTTCCGCCGTTATTTTTATCGTGTTCTCCATTTAATCTCGGAAAACCATAGGAGCAGTATTGTTTGGTGGCTAGAATAGTGGCAATATTGTAATTCTGTATTATAAACCATGGCGGATATTGCACCATATTCATATTTTATTTATATCAGTGAACCTTCTTTTAGAATTTTTTGTCGTCCTTGGCCAGTACCACCCTGACTAAAAAGTAGAAATCTGTTGGTCAATAAGCATCTGTCTATTTATCTGTCTATCTATCTATCTATCTATTTATGTGTGGGTACGTACACCTGCACCTACCTAATCCCATCACCACTACAGTACAACACTAAATGGCTTTCTAAACGACATAACTACTAAATCATTCCCATTAAGGTGCGTCCGTTGGCTCTGTGATTGATGCCCCTACACCAGCTCACCTACGCCGCGTAATTGGCAGAAGCTCACCTGTGCCTGTTAATTGCTGTGGCTTTACCTATGCGGCTAATAAAGAAAACCTCACCTGTAACCACTAATAGGAACCGTCTTACCTGCGACTCCCAGTTAGGAAAGCTTACCTGCGAGCGTTAATGGGAAAAGTTTACCTGCAGGCCCTGATGAGAAGTGAAGGAAGGTGGGCGTGAGGAAGAAGGAAGGGAGGAGTCTAAGGAACGAAAGGAGAGGAGGAAAAAAGGGAGAAAGGTTTGGAGGATGAGGGAGGAAAAAGACGTGAGTGGTAAGAAGAGAAAAGAAGAGGTTGGGAATTCTAGGAGGAGGGGAGGAAGGATGTAGGTGTGAGAGGGAAAGAGAGGAGGAGAGAAGGAATCCTGTAGAGCAAAGAAGAAGGGATCAAGACAGTTGTAGGACTCTCAGAAGCAGGAAGAATAAAAAAAAATATATAGTCTTCGGATGAATGGAAAGAAAATAAAGACTTTTGAAGGGAAAATAAAGAAAAATAATAAAGAATGAGTTTTAAGAAGGGAAAGGGAAGAAGAATGTGGAATTTTGAGAGTGGAGGAAGTAATGATGTAGGGGTTTTCAAAGAAGGAAGGAAAGAGACAAAGGTCTTCGGAAGGGGAAGAAGGAAGAGAAAAAGAGGCCTACGTAAGGGACAAAAGGAATGGAGATGACAGAGTTCTTAGAATGAGAGGAGAAAACAAATGAGGAGGCAAAGGAAAGAAAGAGAGAAAAAATGGACAGGAATCCGTGGAAGAGGAAGAAAGAGAGAAGCAGGTATAGAAAAGACCGAAATAAAGTAAATAGAAGTACAAGAAATGTGAGGAGGAAAAGAAGAAAGAGGCATAGGAAAGACAGAATAGGAGGAAGAAAAGGAGGAGATCCAGAAGAGAGAGAGAGAGAGAGAGAGAGAGAGAGAGAGAGAGAGAGAGAGAGACAGAGAGACAGAGGGAGAACATTAGAAAAAAAAAACGGGGAAATAAGAGAAGCTGTAAGAGATCAGGCCTACACGTGGCAGTCCCTGTATAAACAAAACGACTACCTCTGCAGATGGAGAAGCTGAGAATTACTGGAAGGTGCAGGAGCGAGGGGTATTTGAGGGAGATAAAGGGGATCTGAATCTAACATAAGGGGGTTTGAAGGGGCAGGAATTGGATGCAGGGGCGGGAATCCTCTGCTCAGTGGAGGCTCATAAGGGGGTTGGGGGTGGGGAGGGGGCTGAGGGAGGCGGTGAGGGGGGGATGAGGGCGTGGAGGAGGATGAGGGAGGGAAGTGGGGTGTTGTGGATCAAAGCTTCATTAGTTTCCATTGAGATTTAATCCATTTGACCTTCAGTTGGCGATCGGAGGGAAGAAGATGGAGGAAGATGAGGAGGAAGAGGAGGAAGAGGAGGATTAGATGGTGGTGATGGTGGTACACACACACACTCTCTCTCTCTCTCTCTCTCTCTCTCTCTCTCTCTCTCTCTCTCTCTCTCTCTCTCTCTCTCTCTCTCTCTCTCTCTCTCTCTCTCCTCCTATTTCTCCATTGTATTCTACTCATTTTTTTTCTTTCCATTCTTTCCTTCTTCAATTCTTTCTGCATTTATTCTTATCCATTTTTCATCTCCATACGTCCTCCTCCTCCTCCTCCTCCTCCTCTTCCTGTCATCCTTTACCTCTCGTTCTGTAGCGGGTTTTATTCGGATCCCAATTCTTTATTTTTACTTCATATTCAAGTAGTCTATTTTTCACCCACTTATAGAAATCTCTCTCCTTAACCTTCCCCAAGTTCCTCTCCATCGCCTCTCCACCTCCTCCTCTTCCTTCCTCTCTCTCTCTCTCTCTCTCTCTCTCTCTCTCTCTCTCTCTCTCTCTCTCTCTCTCTCTCTCTCTCTCTCTCTCTCTCTCTCTCTCTTCGTAGCTCTTTTTTTTTACATCTTTTCCTTCCTTTCTCTTTCTCTTTTTCTTCCTTGTTTCTTTCTCTGTCTTCATCATCATGCATATCTCTTTTAAATGAAGTTTGTTTGTTTTTTTGTTGTTGTTGTTGGTGGTGGTGGTGGTACTAGTGGTAGTGGTATTTGTGTCGCCGTGGTTGTTGTTTAGTGCTGTTGTTGTTGTTGTTGTTGTTGTTTTTGTTGTTGTTGTTGTTGTTCCTGTTCTTCTTGTTCTTGTTATTGTTCTTCTTGTTCTTGTTCTGCTTCTGCTTCTGCCTCTGCTTCTTCTTCCTCGTCCTCTTCGTCCTCCCCCCTTGTTCTCCTCCTCCTCCTCCTCCTCCCCTCCTCCTTCTTCCACCATTAACTCCTCTCACTCTTTCCCTTAGTGCATGTCATAGACTCTCCCCCTCACACCTCTCTATCTCTTCGTGCTCCCGCTCCCTCCCTCTCCCTTCTCTCCCTCCTTCTCCGATCCGCCCTCTTCCTTCTCCTTCTCTCTCCTTCCTCTCTCTCCTTCTCTCTCCATCTACCTTCTCCTCCCCCCAACCTCCCTGGCCTCGCGTTTACCCTCCATCAGTCACCAAGTCTGCATATCGACACCTGGCGCCGCCTCAACACTGAACCAAATACCGTATCCACGCCTCTCTCTCTCTCTCTCTCTCTCTCTCTCTCTCTCTCTCTCTCTCTCTCTCTCTCTCTCTCTCTCTCACGTCCTTTATTTTCCATTTTTTCATGTAATTCTGTATATTTTTTTTTTTTGCTATTTTTATCTACTGTACATAAACCTCCTCTTCTCCATCCTCCTCCTCCTCCTCCTCCTCCTCCTCCTCCTCCTCCTCCTCCTCCTCCTCCTTCTCCTCCTCTACCAACACACTCACTCGCTCACTCATTCATTCACGCGTTATCTCTCACCCTGCTGTAAGGAGAGTGCCGCCACTCTCTCTCTCTCTCTCTCTCTCTCTCTCTCTCTCTCTCTCTCTCTCTCTCTCTCTCTCTCTCTCTCTCTCTCTCTCTCTCTCTCTAACAACGTTTAGGAGAGAAGGATTTTTATTTGTTATTTTTTTTATTTATTACTTGGGAAGCGTGAGCGGGTAGTGTTTTGCTTATAATAGACGTTGGGAGGGATAGGGAAGGGGGATGGAAGGAAGGAAGGAAGGAAGGAAGGAAGGAATGGAGGAAGGGTGTAAGGGATGATAGGCTTCAATGTAAGTAAACAGCACTTGTATAGATTAAGGAAAGCAATAGAAAGGAGTGATCAAGCAGAACTCAATACTTTATTCGTTTGGGAAAAAAAAATATAGCTGTGTTTTAAATGTACTTCATAAAGAAACCCAATTAAGAAGATAAATCAGGAAAGGAAAAAAAAAGTAAGAAAAGGGAAGAAAGGTAGAAGAAAAAAAGATTGTAGCGGATGGAAGGAGGAAGAGAAAAGTAAAGGGAAGAGTGGTGGAGGAGATAAAATGCCACCAAAATTGGTTTGGGGAAGGAGAAGATGAAAAGGAAGGGAGATGGAAAGAAAACGAAGTGAAAGTGACGACGAAGAGGATGGGAAAAGGGAAGAGAAGTGGAGGAAATAAGAAGGAAGTGAAATGGAGGAGGAGGAAAGGAGAGGTGTGAACCAAGGTTTGCAGTCAAGTAGTGGTAGGAAATGAGAGAAGGAGATGAGTTGGGACCCCGCAGGACAGATTGTGTAGCGCGAAGGAGGAGGAGGAGGAAGAGGAGGAAGAGGAGAAAGAGAAAGAGAAGGAAAAAGAGAAAGAGGAGGAGATGCAGCTAGCAGATGTAATTAAACCCACACACACACACACACACACACACGGGAGTCGAGACAGGAACATGGATGCAGCAGTTACCCAGAATTCTCGTGCCTCAGTACAACGAGGGTACCTACTTTACCCTCCTACATTATTCTACCAGTCTTTGCTATTAGCGTGAGAGGACGGAAGGATGGAAGAGAGTGAGAAGAGAGGCGGTGAGGTGGAGAAGGAGGAGGAGCGAGAGGAAGAAGGAGAGGGAGAGATATAGTCTTTAATAGTTCGTGAGATTAATGGAGGTTGGCGTGATATCGGACAAACAAAGTCGAGACACGCTCATTTATCTCGAATCGACGGACGTGTTCAAGTGGCTCAAGCAACGCGGAGATTATTTCACTTGCTGACGAGGAGGAAAATTGCTGCTTTCCTCGTGCGGAATTCAAGACGAAATCCTGTTCATCTAATAGTGTGTTTAGCTTTTATTCTGCAACATTATCAGTTTATTTCTATTCCAGGTATACTATTACAGGATTGCATTAAGTTTAAGATGATTAAGATATATTTATTTTGAGTTAAGATACTGTTAGTTTGTTATTGTTCCCCTTTTATTACCAGGACATCTATATATTTTCTATTACGGATATTGTTACAGATTGCATTGGCTTTTATAAGATGATATTGGTCGTAATGAAGGAGTTGAAAGCCATCGCTAGTTATTCATCCAATATTATTAGTATGTTTACATTCTTCTTGGTAATACTGAAGCCTGGAAATTGTCTCTTCCTTACTGTGTGTGTGTGTGTGTGTGTGTGTGTGTGTGTGTGTGTGTGTGTGTGTGTGTGTGTGCATCTTAATCAACAGTTCACTTCCACAAATTGGTTTTGAACAAGATGGGAGTAAATTTAGTTATGAGACAATCTTAATTTTTCATGTCCCTCTCTTTCCTTGCATTAATGAATATGTTGTTGCTTCCTAAATTGCTTATCACTGCTTCAGAAGCAACGCGATGGTATCAGTTAAAGTAAACTGGTCTTTCTTTCGGATTTACTTGTCTGTATTGTGAACGCCATTATGAGTGTGTCCTTATCCATTTCCTTCCCCTTGGCAGGTGTTTCCAGAACATAGAAAACTAACTACTTGATAATTACATAACTACGATTTATATTTAAGCGTCAACTGGAGTTTCGATCGTTTCAAATTACCTTGTTTTTAGTTCATTCATTTTTTTTTCTTACATTTATTTGCTTAAATTATTGTATTTATTATCATTATTATTATTTTTTATATTTATCTATATACTTATTCATTTATTTTACTTATTTATATATGTATTTACTTTTTTTTTTTTTTCGTGAGGGCCCGTAGACAATTTCTTTTCCGCTGCGCGTCCGTAGGGAAGACTCATAAAGTCGGTCGTTAAGTTAATACAGTTTAGGTGTTAATCACGTATAGATACATAAAGTCCCACTCTCATATTTGCTTTTTCTTATGTACGTATAAAGTTCATGAATTTTTCGATATTAGAGTGTACTAAAAAGTCTCTCTCTCTCTCTCTCTCTCTCTCTCTCTCTCTCTCTCTCCTCTCTCTCTCTCTCTCTCTCTCTCTCTCTCTCTCTCTCTCTCTCTCTCTCTCTCTCTCTCTCTTCTCCCTCTCTCTCTCTCTCTCTCTCTCTGTGTGTGTGTGTGTGTGTGTCACACACACACACACACACACACAAACAAACAAACAAACACACACACACACACACACACACACACACACACACACACACACACACACACACACACACACACACACACACACACACACACACACACACACACACACACACACACACACCTACAGTCGCTAATTAGCCTACGTGTTCCGACCCCAGGCATCAGGTGAACATTCCCCACAGAGACACAGGTGTATCCTCGTCAGGGTAGTGTCAGGTAAGACCTTCTAATTACACCGCCTTGCGTGCCGTGTCGTCTTTCATTCCCTTTGCTGGTAAATACGTACTCGTTTATACACTGCAGAATTCCTGGGTCTTTTTTTTTTTTTTTTTTTTTTGCATCGTGTGCTGTATGTGAAAATGTGAGATTCATGGGATGAGTTGCTTTATGTTAAGTATACATTACGTATACATATGCTAAACTGTGTGTGTGTGTGTGTGAGAGAGAGAGAGAGAGAGAGGAGAGAGAGAGAGAGAGAGAGGAGAGAGAGAGAGAGAGAGAGAGAGAGAGATAGAGAGAGAGAGAGATCATGTAAGGACAAAGAAAAAAATAAGGAAAAAAGTGAGGAAAGAAAAAATAAAGCAGAAATAAATGAAGCATAAAGTAAAAAAAAAAAAATCCATAACAACTATATACAAAAATTTTACAATTATTACCCTTCCGTTAGCCCCTTTCTTGCTTTACTTCTATCATCCTCGCTTTCCACAACCTTCACCATCTCACACTAACACTCACACCCACTTTTTTGGCTGCGTGTTTATCTGATCTTAACGTTTAGCATCTCTATTATATTCGAGGCAACGTTTACTGTCTTACATTCGAGGTGATTCAATTTTCTTTTATCTTCCCAGTTACGTTGGTGCGGTAGAATTGTTATACTAAGGCGTCTCTAGGTGGGCGAAGCAAGAGGATGAGCTGGGGACGAAGATACGACTAGGTGAGCCAGACAGGTGGGTATATTGCTTGAGGGGAGAGGGTAAGGGGAAGGGGGAGAGAGAGAGAGAGAGAGAGAGAGAGAGAGAGAGAGAGAGAGAGAGAGAGAGAGAAAGAGAGAGTGTGTGTGTGTGTGTGCAGAATGAGAAAACAACAGACGAAGAATGAGGAGGTATAAGAAAAAAATGGGGGAAATTAATGATGGGAAAAATGAAAAAGAACGAAGAAAGAGAGAGAAAAAAGAACAGAGGAAAGGAATGAGAATAAACAGGAATGGAAATGAAATAGAGAAGGAAGGGAGGAAGAGACAGAGAGAGAGAGAGAGAGAGAGAGAGAGAGAGAGAGAGAGAGAGAGAGAGAGAGAGAGAGAGAGAGAGAGAGAGAGAGAGAGAGAGAGAGAGAGAGAGAGAGAGAGAGGCTTTGACCACCCTCCTGTTGGTTATTGATGACGCACCCCACGTCACGGCCAGCTTCCGACCCTCCTCCTTCCCCCTCCCCCTTCCCTTCCCCGTCCCCATCTCCCACTCGCGGTAGTATGTGGTGGTGGTGACTGTGGTGTTGCTGGTGATGGTGGCGGTGGTGGTGGTGGTGGCGGTGGTGGTGATAGTGGTAGTGGTAGTTGTGGTGGTGGTGGTGGTGGTAAGGTCATCTATTCCTGGTTTCTCCCTCTACTTAGTGTTGGTGGGAAATGATTCGCGAAATAGAAACAGGATATCCACAGAGAATATTGCAGTTGGGTAACGGAACTAAATATCAACAGCAAAATAAGACGTTACAAGGATCTGTTTAGGTTTTAAAATTGCGTGAGTGAAAATACGTATGCCTACAACTAAAGCAATTGAATGTGCGTATATATATTAAAAAAGAAAAAAAAAAACGAGAGCCGTGGTAAAAGAATTCGCAAAAAAGGAAAACGAAAACGGGCCTAAATTAAATAAACAAGGATATTAGAAAAAAAAAAAAGCTCTCCTAAGACAGAAAACGAAATTAATTAGATACACAGTTGGCAGAAAATAAATAAAGAAAGAAAGAAAGAAAAGAATAAAAAGGAGAAATGCATAGTTGTAAAACACGTTAATCACAATAAACGAAATAAAATAATAAAAAATATATACTTGAAATACTGTTACTCCCTTAAATTCTTCAATCTCAACCTGCAAAAAACAAATAAAATAAAATAAAACACTAGGAAAAAAAATAAAACTGAACATGAAAAGGAACACTAAAGCATGAAATTAAATCAAAAGAAGAGAAAAAAGAAAAAAAGAAAACTTCCTCCTCCTCCTCCTCCTCCTCCTCCTCCTCCTCCTCCTCCTCTCTTCTTACCTTTTTGGCCTTGTATTATCTTATTATTGTTGAATTTTCTC
>NC_087151.1:38800192-38842692 GCF_035594125.1 Scylla paramamosain | reverse complement strand
GACTGTCTCTCCCTGGCTGAGCAGAGGGCGGCACTCGCTGCTGTCCTAGACGACGAGTGGACCCGTACACTTCGCTACGGGATAAGCTTACCGAGAGACGCGGAGTTAAGAACCATCCTCGATGCAATGTGTGAGTACCTGCGAAGCCAGCGCAACATCATCATGGATAGAAGAGACTTCTACTCCCGCGTGCAAGAAACGCAAGAAGGTTTTGACGACTTTTTATGTGCTGTAAAGGAAATCGCCAATTTCTGTGACTTTTGCGACCAGTGCATAAACCATCAGCTGCGTGACAGAATTGTCGTTGGGACACGAGACGAAGTGGCTCTGAAACGCATGCTGGAAAACAAGAAACTCACCCTTGAAAACGCCATAGATATTTGCAGAGCATCAGAGAGCGCTAACCAGTGTAGTGCAGTACTAAGGGGCGGCTCTCACTCTTCGAGCCATGGTGTGAACGCTGTCTCGAACTACAGGAAGGGCAGTTTCGGGGGCTCAAGCCCCACGGGCTGTTATCGTTGTGGCAAAAATTGTCGCAGTGACAAAAGGGGATGCCAGGCAATAGATAAAGTGTGTCGTAACTGCGGGAAAAGAGGGCATTTTGCGAGTGTATGTCAGCAGACAGTGAGGAAACGACGAGGAGCTTCGAGGAGTTCCTCAACTGTCTCTCCTCATCGCGGTGCAGGCCCGAGGCGGGGAGCCAGTGCCAGTGTATACCAGCTCTTATCAGGCGTATACACAAAGACGGTGACGCGCACGACCTGCGCCCCAGGTGCTCATTACCGCCACACATCCCGCTGGAAGAGACAAGATTACGTGGACTCCTGACTCTGGGGCCGAAACGACCGTTATTGGCCTCGACACGGCAACACTCCTTGGAATCCCGCCCTCCAGCTTGGCGCCCGCTGATGGTGATGGACTTTATGCTGCCGGTAATCACCCCCTCACCTGTGTAGGAACTTTCTCGTCGCACTTGCAACTGGGCGACAGGGAAGCTGAGACTGTTGTGAGCGTGGTGAAGGAGGTGAAGGGGGCGCTGCTTAGCTGGTACGATTCCATCGCTCTCGGAATCCTCCCCGAAGATTTTCCGGCTCAAATCCGACCGCTACGCAGGGAAGAACAGCACACCGGCAACAGCTCCATCGAGTACCCGACCGCCTCGCAGCCACCTCTATCTACGCCCACAGAAGTGATCAGCTGGCCTCATTCCTACGACCAACGCCACAGCAGCGTGCGGGGCACGCTGCTGCTGTGATCAAGGCCTTTCCCAGCGTCTTCGAAGCAAAGGAAGGTTTACGTGCAATGGCTGGTGGATCCATGGCCATCGAGTTGACAGACGACGCTCGACCCTTCGCCGTAACAGCATCTCGTACAATCCCTTACAATTGGCGTGAAGAAATTAAGAGCCAGTTGGAAGAGCTGCTTAACAAGGGAATCATCGAGAGTGTGGACTACCCTACGGCATGGTGCCACCCCATCGTGCCTGTCCCAAAAAGACATCTGGTGTAAGGCTGTGTGTTGACCTGACACGACTCAACCGTTACGTGAAGAGGCCCGTGTATCCAGTGCGCTCACCTCATGACGCCATCGCCTCGATCGGGACCGGAGCAGTTTGGTTCACCACTCTTGATGCCAAGATGGGGTATTTTCAAGTCCCCATTAGAGAAGAAGACCAGGATTTAACCTGCTTCATAACACCTTGGGGTCGGTACAAGTTTCGGCGAGCGGTTATGGGTCTCGTCTCGTCTGGAGACGAGTATAACCGTCGAGGAGACCAAGCTCTCGGCGACATACCTAACACCATCAAGATCGTGGACGACATCCTGGCCTATGACTCCACCTACAGTGCGCACTTAGCCCATGTCATTCAGATTGTGCGGCGGTGTGACCAGCACGGCATCACTCTCAACCCACAGAAGTTTACATTCGCGGAAAGAGTGGTAGATTACTGTGGTTACTCTGTTTCTGGACAAGGCTACACGACAGACTCAAAGAAAGTTAAGGCAATCTCTGACTTCCCACGACCACAGCACATCACCGACTTACGATCATTCATGGGTCTTACAAACCAGCTTGGAAGCTTTTCTCCTGCTGTGGCTGCAGCTGCACAACCCTCAGAGATCTCTTACGCCCGAAGAACAGTTGGTGCTGGTCTCCTAACCATGAAGAGGCGTTTGAGAAGGTGAAACAGTGTCTCGTCAGCCCACCTGTCTTGGCATACTTCGACCCATCATTACCAACGATGCTACAGACTGACGCCTCAAGGATGCACGGATTTGGATTCGTTCTCCTGCAGAAGCACAGTGACCAGTGGAAGATGGTGCAATGCGGGTCAAGATTTGTTACAGACACAGAGAGCCGCTATGCAGTAATAGAGTTGGAAATGGCTGCAATCGTCTGGGCAGTCAGGAAATGTGGCACCTACTCTGAAAGGACTCCCTCACTTCGATCTAGTGCTCGACCACCGCCCGCTGATACCTCTCCTCAATAGCAAGTTGTTGGGAGAAATAGAGAACCTGCGGCTGCAGCGCATGAGGGAGAAGCTTGCTCAGTATTCTTTCACAGCAAGCTGGCAAAAGGGATCGACACACTGTGTGCCCGACGCCCTCTCACGTGCTCCAGTACAGGACCCAGTGGAGGAAGAGGATGCTGCTACTTCTGGTGACCTCGACCCTCTCCACTCAGCGGTCATCTCAGCGTTATCTGCCACCAATGAGGACGGCGTCCGCTTAGCACCACTCCAGGATCAGACTGTGGAAATGGTACATGTGCCGCAGCAGCAAGAGACGGGGAGTACTGCTTGCTCAAGAACGTCATCATCGAGGGCTTCCTGATCATTGCCACGACCTCGATCACCGCTTGCGTACGTACTGGCCGGTGCGCAGTCTGCTGGCCGTAGACGACGACCTGGTGGTTTACGGGCCGAGGCTTCTTATTCCTCACAGCCTCCGCCGAGAAACACTAGAGCGACTCCATGACAGTCATCAGGGGATGGAGCGCACCAAGCGACGGGCCCGACAAACGGTGTACTGGCCTGGTATGGACAGAGACGTTGGGAACGTCGTTTCTGGATGCTCACTATGCCGTCCACTCCTACCAAGCCAAGCCAACGAACCTCTCTGGCAGGACACGGACACACCCAGCAGGGTGTTTGAGTCAGTTTCTGCAGACTACTTCCACGCAGCAGGCCGTACATACCTCGTGTATGTAGATCGCTTGTCTGGGTGGCCTCACGTGTCTGCATGCTCACGTCCAGCATCGGCTGATCAGCTCGTTCGTGTCCTTCGGGGTGTGTTCGCCGACACGGGCGTGCCTGTTCTCCTGAGGACTGACGGTGGACCGCAGTTCACTTCTTCATCGGTACGGCGCTTCCTGGCTCGATGGGGGTGGAGCATCGTGTATCTTCACCTCATTATCCACGCTCCAATGGTCACGCCGAGGCAGCGGTCAAGTCCGTGAAGAAGCTGATCCTCACGACCACACAGCAGGGACACCTGGACGAGGATGCGTTCGCTCGCGGGTTGCTGGAACTGCGCAACACTCCGAGGGCGGAAGGGCGATCACCAGCACAAGTCCTCTTCGGTCATCCTATGAGGTCCTGTGTCCCGGCTCATCATCGCTCATACGCTCAGCAGTGGCAGCGCGCTGCTGATGAGTGCGACGCCAAGGCAGAGCGACTGAGGAAGAAAGCGAAACTTCGCCACGACGCGTCCGCCCGTACTCTTCCTCTCCTGCACCTCGGTGGCCACGTCGACGTTCAAGATCACACGACAGGCCTCTGGGATCGCCTGGGTGTCATCGTGGCTGTTGGGCGAAGGAGAGACTACCTCATCAAGATGGGCAGCGGTCGCGTGATGTGGCGTAATAGAAGACACCTACGCCCACACAGACCTCTTGCTCCTTCCTGTCGAGCAGCACACCGCTCATGGCGGTGCAGCGCTTCAGCATCAGGGTCACGAGGAACACCACCATCCCGGCAGCCCGGAGCATCAGGGTAACGGGGTACACCGTGGCCGAGAGCAACCAGAGCGTCGAAGCAGCCGACAGCGTAGGGAGCCGAGACGACTGCAGGTGCGGTGGCACCGTAGCACCTACGATTAGTCGTACGTGTTCATTGTACGCTGTGTTTGTTTTGTGTATATGTACCGTGTTTTCTGTACTTCAATCATTGTAACTTTGTTTCATGTGTTACGGTAGCTATAACAAAGATAAGGAATCTTCCTTATGTCTCGGGGGAGGTGTGTGGTTGTTAGCTAGTTGTGTGAACGAGTGAATGAGCGAGACTTGTGTGAGGCATGAATACGTGTATGAGTGAACGAGCTAGGCTTCAGTCATAAGTGTTAAGTGGAAGTGCGCGGCCTGGCGCCGAGAGATCACCTACCTCCAGCCTTCTGTTCACACCTTCTGTGAATAAACACCTGCACTGTTACCTGCGTTTCCTGTGCCCCTGCTGGTCAAGAGTCGAACACTGGTGTGTCTTAAACTTTCCTCCCCATACCATCACGTGAGGGCGTCCAGGTGGAAGAGAAAAGCAAGAAATATGTGACGTGTATTTGAGAAAGTAAAAGTGTGTGTGTGTGTGTGTGTGTGTGTGTGTGTGTGTGTGTGTGTGTGTGAGTGTGAGTGACCCTCTGATGTGCGGTAAGAAAAACGAGTGCTATTAAGTGAGTTAGGGACTGGCTCTCTCTCTCTCTCTCTCTCTCTCTCTCTCTCTCTCTCTCTCTCTCTCTCTCTCTCTCTCTCTCTCTCTCTCTCTCTCTCTCTCTCTCTCTCTCTCTCTCTCTCAAGGGTCAATCCACCCCCCGTATCTAAGCCTCTGCATAATCCACTTAAGAACCATTCCCTAAATCCTGCCCCATCTCGTCCCTCTCGCAGCTCGACGTCTGATTAAATTACTCCGGGAAAAAAGAGAAAGAACAACGGTGCTGATGTCTTAGGATGTCTTAGTAGGCGTTGTGGGATTACTCTGATTCCTCTCTCTCTCTCTCTCTCTCTCTCTCTCTCTCTCTCTCTCTCTCTCTCTCTCTCTCTCTCTCTCTCTCTCTCTCTCTCTCTCTCTCTCTCTCTCTCTCTCTCTCCTCCTGAACGAGAGTCATAAAGTGATGTACAATCCTGCCAAGTGTTCTTGTCATCTACTGTTTTCTGTCCCGCGCTGTTGCCCTCTCTTCCTTCCTGCCTTCCCTTTCTTCCTTCTCTCATTCTCCTCCCTCCTCCTCTCTCTCTCTCTCTCTCTCTCTCTCTCTCTCTCTCTCTCTCTCTCTCTCTCTCTCTCTCTCTCTCTCTCTCTCTCGCTACTTCTATGCCCTTTCCGTCTCTCTTCCTTTCCTTCCTCACTCTCTTGTCACCCTCCTTCCCTTCCCTCCCTATAGTCTTACCTCCACAGTTTGTCCCTTACTCCTCCTCCATTCTTGTTTCTTCCTTGTACTGTACTTTCCTATCTCGTCCAGTTTACGTATTAATTTACCCAATACTACACTCCATTTTCTTCCTCTTCATCCTACTTTCCAGTATCGCTAAGTCTTGTACACAAACAGACACGTAGCCTTTCCTCTCTGACTCCTGCATATTCATCTTCTGTGTCCCATTCCCCAGTATCCCTAAGACTTGTACACAGACACACACACGTTCAGGGGCAAGAAGTGGACACAGTAACGAAGGGACGGAGACACATGCGGGCCTCGTCTCAGGAAGGCAGCAAGATCCGCCCCGCGTCACCTGGTTGCTGCCGCGTGTAGGAGATTCTTACCTTGTTTTTTTTTTTTTTTTTTTTTTTTTGTGTGTGTGTGTTTTCTTTTTTTTTTTTTTTGAAGTTTTGTGGGGATCTGCTTTCTCTATTTCTTGTTTTTTTTTCCATTTGTGTCTTTGTCTCTTTCTATTTCTGTTTATCCGTGTCTCTCTGTCTCTGTCTGTATTTTTGACTATCTCTTTCCCGTCTCTCTCTCTCTCTCTCTCTCTCTCTCTCTCTCTCTCTCTCTCTCTCTCTCTCTCTCTCTCTCTCTCTCTCTCTCACACACACACACACACACATAGAGAACTGTTCCTTATGTAGCTCTAGAAATGTTTAATGAGAGAGAGAGAGAGAGAGAAAGAGAGAGAGCTTAGACAGAAAGCCAATACTATACCGAGAATTACTATACTCTTGGTCTTCTTAGAGAGAGAGAGAGAGAGAGAGAGAGAGAGAGAGAGAGAGAGAGAGAGAGAGAGAGAGAGAGAGAGAGAGAGAGAGAGAGAGAGAGAGAGAGAGAGAGAGAGACAGCTACCCGTTACGATCCCCAATATGTGTGTGTGTGTGTGTGTGTGTGTGTGTGTGTGTTAGCCTTGTTAGCCTATATACATACCTTCCCTCCAGTGCCTCTCTCTCCCCTTGTTAGCAGCACACGCGCCTCCTTCTCCTTCTCCTTCTTCCCTCCTCCTGCTCCACACGCCTATTCCTCTCCCCCCCCCTCCTTGTTATCTTCCCTCGCTTACTTACTGTTCTCTCCCCCTGACTTATTTATAATCATGATAGGCTGTACTTTTACGACTGGCTAAGAATGTGGAGTGTAACAAGCTCTCCTGCCTTCCTTGTTTTATTCTTTCCTTCGTTTTTGTCTCCCTTCCTTATTTTCTTTTTACTTTTTATTCTTTTGTTTTCCTTTCTGTCTTCCTTTCTTTTTTTTTCCTTTCTTCCTTTCTTCCTTCCCCATTATTTCTTTTCTACTTATTTTTTTTTCGGTGTGTTTTCTTTTTTACTTCCTTTCCTTCTTTCTTTTCTCTGTCTTCCTTTCTTCCTTTTCTTCCTTTTCTTTTTTTCTCTCCTTTCTTCCTTCCTTCCTTTCTTCCTTTTGGGTTCGTGAAAAAAAAAAAAATGCTTACCTGACAAAATACGTCGAAAAGAAACTCTGCGAATTTGATGTCCCTTCTTTTTTTTTTCTTTTTTCATCTCCTTTTCTTCCTTCTTTCCTTTCGAGTTGGTGAAGAAATGCTTACCTGAGAAATACTTTAATGGTAAACTATTCAAAATTTGACATCCCCTCCTGTTGTTTATTTTAACACGCATTTAGATAACATAATTCTACAGATTGGTACTTTGGCGCTGCAACTGTGAGGTCGTAACAGAGTGCTACTTACTTCCTCTCTCGGCTGTTCGTTAGGAGACACCTCAGGAAATCATCCTTATCCAGCGCTCTCTGTCTTCTGCGCCTTCCTCAGTCACACCCGTTAAAAGCATGTCTTCTTTCACTGCATCCATAAATCTTCTCTTAGTTTTTCGTCTCTTTCTCTCCCCGGACAGATCCATCACTAGCGCCCTCCTCTTCTACATTCCCCTCGTTTCTCTTCTTAATTAAAATCCTTTGACCGCCATTTCATACATTTTTCGTTCATTATTAATCACTTAGGGACATCTTTACTTGTTCTATAGCCACCTTCAATCTTTAAACTGGGTAGAAATTGAATAAGCTTTCCTTTTTTTAATCTCCTACTTTCTTGTACATGTTTATAAAGATTTTATGCATTACTTATTTTGGTTGTTAATTGTTTCGTATCGCAGTGAAAGGGATAATATGTCCATACCATCTTAGTCTTGCCTCTCTTTCTTTGTTCCCCAACTGAGCTACATTCTTTGTGGCTCTGATGTATTTGTGTTACTTTCTGTAGACTGAATGTTGAAGAGGAAGAGGTTAGGTAATGACTAGATGATCGGGTCCGCGTGTTAGTTTCTCGCTATACGTTTTGATATCACTTTGTCTCTTTTGTCCATCCGTTTATTTTATCGTCGCTTCTTCTTCGTCATTACTCATTCAGTTTTTATTGTCATTCTTCTTTTGTTCATTCTCTGTAATTCGTTTTACTGTATCTATTATTTTTTTTTTCTCTTTTTTTCATCATTATTGCACTTTGTTCTCTCTACCTTACTTTTTCCTTTTATCTCCATCCTTTTGGTTACTATTGCTTCTCCTCCATCATTCTAATTCTTCTTTTGCTCGTACATTATTCCTTATTATACCATTCTTACTTTTATCACAATCTCTCCTTGTTCTCCCTCGCCCTCTCTTTGGTTTCCTTTCTTTCGTGTTGGATTATCCCTCACACATTTTCAGATCCTCCTTTTGTTTTCCTTGCTAGCTGTCTTGCTCCTACTCTCCGCCCGCCCTCATCTATATTCCTGGCTCCCTTACTTATTCATTTCTCTCCCTTCCTTTCTTTCCTTCTCTTTTTGCTTCTTTTTTTTTTGTTTATATTCTTCCCATTTCCATTTTTTCCCCTTTTTAACCTCATCTTCACCATTTTCATTAGTACTACACATACAACAACAACAACAACAACAACAACAATAAATACAACTACTTCTACTACTACTACTACTACTACTACTACCACCACGACCAACATTACTACGACTACCACTACTACTACTACTACTACTAATACTACTATTACTAGTATTCATCTACCAACACTGAGTCAGATAGCACAAAACAAAAGCTGAAGAAAGAAAGAAATGAAGAAAAAGGAAGGAGGAAACAAAGGATGGGAGGGAAGGAGGAGAGAAGGAAAGAGAGAGAGAGAGAGAGAGAGAGAGAGAGAGAGAGAGAGAGAGAGAGAGAGAGAGAGAGAGAGAGAGAGAGAGAGAGGAAAGTTGGTGGGAGAGTTTCAGGTATTGATGAGATGAAGGTGCAAAAGAGACCCCGAGGGAGGAAGGAAACAGGTGGGCGTGAGAGAGAGAGAGAGAGAGAGAGGAGAGAGGAGAGAGAGAGAGAGAGAGAGAGAGAGAGAGAGAGAGAGAGAGAGAGAGAGAGAGAGAGAGAGAGAGAGAGAGAGAGAGAGAATGTTGGATAAAGAGGAAAATTGGAGAGGGAAGGACGAAGGAAGAGAAGAATGACGTGACGGGAACGATGACATGATTAGGAAGACGATGACATGACACTGATATAAGGAGATCACCAAGCAGAGAAAGAGAGAGAGAGAGAGAGAGAGAGAGAGAGAGGAGAGAGAGAGAGAGAGAGAGAGAGGAGAGAGAGAGAGAGAGAGATTAATACAGTATTGGTTATGTTTTACGTTGCAGCATCGTACAATTTAATATAGGATATGTATGTACTTTAAGATATGGATATTCTAATAACACTTGAACTGAAAAGAAGGTTTGAAATAGGGAGGATAACTGCGCAGTCTGAATGCCAATGAGACCAGCGCAATGTATTCTCTCCTTGACCAAAAAATCTGTAGCAGGTATCGACATATATCCTCTCCTTTCTTCACCTCTTTAATCATTTCACTGACTAACTGGACAACCCGACACTGTAAGCTCCATCTGCATTTGCTATTCCTATCATTGTATTCCAACCCTCCTCACTATTTATGTTTGTACCTCTGTTATGTATCTTTCTTAATTAACACCTGAAATGTAATGCACGGTTATCTTTTGTTAACATTCAAAGCACTATAGAAAAAATGGTTTGCCTTCACACACGGAATAACGAAGCAATAACATGGTCATTTTGGTCTTTTTTTTTCTGATTACACAAACTATTTAAGAGACAGTAGTAAAAAAATACATTCTTAATAAAAACATCAATTTCTTTCATAAATCAGCTAGTCGGTAAACCGGTCAGTCAATGATCCAGTCAGTCAATGATTTATCCCACCAGTCAGGTCACCCAAACACTCAATCAGAAAGAAAGGAAAAAAAGTTCATTTATTTTCAATCAAGCGTGAACAGCCCAACACGTTTCATCACTTCCGAAAAAAAACACACAGATTTTACTCAACATTCCCCTCTCCCTGATCATTCTGGCAGCGACGGTGAAGCTTCGGAGGGGAAAAGAGATAATAATATCCCTTCAAGTGCCCTCTCGTGCGTGATGTCCGCTGAACAGACTCGTCAAGGTTCATTTAGCAGTGAGCCGTAGTAACGAGAAGCGAGGGACCAGATCTTACTCGCCCCCACGTACGTATCCCTGCAGACGAGGATTGAGGACAGCTTTAAGTAGCGTCGTCCTCTCATAGCTTGATTCTCGCTGGGAAAAAATGTATGAGCTGCTTATGGTAGATCTTGTGGTGGATTTGCTTCGAGGGTTGAAGGGAGTCTTATGATGTATGGATTTGGTAATCTTATTCAGGAGAGAGAGAGAGAGAGAGAGAGAGAGAGAGAGAGAGAGAGAGAGAGAGAGAGAGAGAGAGAGAGAGAGAGAGAGAGAGAGAGAGAGAGAGAACTTTAGTAAACTTTGATATTAAGTGGGATGAAAGAAAAGTGACAAAGGAAGAATAAGACGTCAGTGAATGAACAAAAGTAGAACGAGAGAGAGAGAGAGAGAGAGAGAGAGAGAGAGAGAGAGAGAGAGAGAGAGAGAGAGAGAGAGAGAGAGAGAGAGAGAGAGAGAGAGAGATGAAAGGGATTATAATTGAAATTTTACATCTTTCCCGCTTTTGATCCTAATGACTTTCGCCTTCGTTCATTTCTTTGGAGAATTTGTTGAGTCTCGATGGGAAGGAAAAGTTCAGTGCACTGCCACGCACTGACTTCAAGCTGCTTTTTCCTTTGGTTCCACCACTGTAACGCGTGAAGAGGCAGTGAAGGAGCCTTAAGTTGTCTTGTGGGACACTCGATTTTACTGTAGCTCTTCGTAATCTCGTCAGTGTTATGCATTAAGTCGCTTTATTAAGTTAAACAAGATTCAGGAACTTAAATGATCCCTGAAATGAACCTTAATTTCTGATCTTTCTTTTTGATATAAAGACCTTTTGCTTTAACTTACCACAGCGTATAATATTCTTTCTCTCTTCTCTGAATTTAATAAGTTAATAATCTATTTTATTATTTTTTTGCATGCAGGCTTAAGCTAATTTTGAGAGATTGTTTGTGGATGTGAATGTATGTTTGTCCTTGTCTTGTCTAATCTTGTGTTATCTTTTATTGTCTTGTTTGTTTAATCTTGTCTAGTCCTCTTTTAAGTTGTCGCTGTTTATGCATATCGTTCTTTTGTATGCAAATTTAAGCTAGGTTTGAGTGAATGCATGTGAATGTTAATGTATGCATGTTTTGTTTCGTCTTCGCTAATTTTGTCTAACCCTTCTTTTTAAGGTGTAAGTGTGTAGTAGAAATATAACTATTCGTTTTTTTTTTTTTTTTTCACGTTACATCATATAGAAATAATTACATCGAAAAGAAATCCCTGAGAGACACTACTGAAAATTTCAACCACTCAAAGGAAACTTCCTTGATGGTGTTATTTTCTTTCCACTTAAATAAGAGCAAACTTTAACTTTTCCTCGAGCTACGTAGGAGGAAAATTTACTGTATCAAAATCCGATCCCTGACGATCACTCACAGAACGCTCTGTTGAAATAATTATTTCCCTTCCACCTTAATAAGCATATATATAACTTTTCTGGTGATTCCAAGATTTTTAACTTTGATCATTACTTTACCGTATCCGTCTCTGTGTGAAGATTATCAGACGGAGGAAAAGATTGATAAAGTTAGATTCAGAAAGAGATAAGAAATTTGTTTAAAGGAGAGTAATAGATAAATGGATTAAACTTAGTAATCACGTTGCTGGTGCCGAGTCATTAAGAATCTTAAAGAGACGATTACACAAATTTATGAATAGGGATGATAGAGATGTAAAATAGGTAGGCATGTTTTATACAAGAACTGCCACGTGTAGGCCTGATGGGCTCTTACACCTTCCCTTTCTTTTATATACTTGCATTCTTAAGATCAGATAAATTTATGGAGAGGGTTGACAGGTGAAACTAGGTAGGCATGTTTTATACAGGGACTGACACGTGTAGGCGTGATGACTTCCTGCAGCTTCCCTTATGTTTTTTATGTGATAGACGCGTTTGGAAAATCAAATTAGATCTCAGGACTTCGAGCTGTCGTAAGCAACATTCGATTTAATAAAACGGAAAGACACGATCGTCTTCATTTTAAAACTTGGTCTTTGATAGGCGTGTGCCTTCACTACAGTTGATCAGCTAAATCTTCCCCCTAATTAAAGTTTCTGAAAAATTAATGGCGAAAGTCAGGTTAATTGGCCTATAGTTTCCAGCTTCTTTTTCCCATCATGAGAAAGAGAGAGAGAGAGAGAGAGAGAGAGAGAGAGAGAGAGAGAGAGAGAGAGAGAGAGAGAGAGAGAGAGAGAGAGAGAGAGAGATTTAATATTGAATAGAATCAAAGAGAAGTGAGAAAATTGAAGACTAAAATAGGAAAGCAATAACGGAACATGAGCGATGAAGCAAGTAGAGGAGAGAGAGAGAGAGAGAGAGAGAGAGAGAGAGAGAGAGAGAGAGAGAGAGAGAGAGAGAGAGAGAGAGAGAGAGAGAGAGAAGGTCAAGAAGGTTCAATCATTATAATGTGTAAATATTTTCCCTCGAAATTTTCCGCCATTGTTCATTCCTTCCTCTTTTCCCTTCCTCCTTCCCTTCTTCCATCTCTCCTTCCCTCCCTCCTTCCCACTCTTTCACTTCCTTTCTCCTTTCTTTTATTTTTCCCTTCCTACCTTTTCTCCGTCCTTCTCTCCCTTTCACCTTCCCTCCTTTCCTTTCTCTCTTTTTCCCTCTCGTCGTTACCTTTCGTTTATTTTGTTTTTCTTTTCCAACATAGGTTCCACAATCTCTCTCTCTCTCTCTCTCTCTCTCTCTCTCTCTCTCTCTCTCTCTCTCTCTCTCTCTCTCTCTCTCTCTCTCTCTCTCTCTCTCTCTTGGCTCTTTCATCTTTACCTTAACTTTCCTCTTACTTCCCTCCTGCCCTCTTCTCTCCCCTCCCTCCCCTCCCTCCCTCCTTGCTCCATCATTCCTTACCTCCCTCCTCCTTCCCTAGGTCTCTCCTTAGTCGTGAACGAAAGGGAAAATGAAATTGGAGACGTGGAAAGGAAGAAGGAAGAGAGGAAGAAAGAAAAAAATGAAGAAAAGAAAAGAAGGAGTAAAATAATGGAGAAAATATAGGAAGGATGAAAGAAAAAACGAAGAAAAACCAAATTAAAGAAAGAAAAGAGGAAGTTAAAGAAAAGTCAGAAGAGAAAAGGAAAAGACGAATTGAATGGAGGAAAAAAAAAGAGTGGGAAGAAAGGAGAGAATATGACGAAAATTAGAAGAAAACAAATTAGGCTGGAAGCAAAAAAAAAAAAAGCCAAGGAAAACTGTTATTTATGGAGGCTAATTTCAACTTATTACACACACACACACACTCACACACACACACACACACACACACACACACACACACACACACACACACACATACACAGGATTTGTAATATCGTGTGTGATTCTTTCATTACTTCGCTGTTTCTCTTAATTAATCATATATTGTTTCAGGCAAGTATCCAGAGAGAGAGAGAGAGGAGAGAGAGAGGAGAGGAGAGAGAGAGAGAGAGAGAGAGAGAGTCAGTCCTATCCCTCCCACATTGTAAGCTTCAAAGTAACACACAAAATACAATAAGAGTGAAGTATTAGGAAGGAAATTACGTTTACCCTTCTCGTTTTCCATTCCTTATTTTCCTGTTTCCTTCTTTCCTTCCTTCCTTTCTTTCTTCATCCCTTCTTTTCTTACCTTTTCCTCCTTCTTTTTTTCCCTTCATTATTCTTCTATTTCTTCCACTCCCCCTTTTTTTCCTTTACTTTTCCCTCTCCCCTTTCCTATCGCCCCTCTCTCTCTCTCTCTCTCTCTCTCTCTCTCTCTCTCTCTCTCTCTCTCTCTCTCTCTCTCTCTCTCTCTCTCTCTCTCTCTCCTCTCTCTCTCTCTCTCTCCTCTCTCTCTCTCTCTCTCTCTCTCGCTCTCCTTCCTTCTTTTTTTCATACTACCTTCCTTCCTTCCATATTTACCTTTTTTTCTTCTCTCTTTTCTTTCCCTTCATCCTTCTTCTGTTTCTTCCACTTTCCGTCATCCCTCTTTTTCTATTCCTTTTGTATCCCTCCCTCTCTCCTTCGCTCTCCCTCCCTCCCTCCCTCCCTCACTCCCTCCCTGTGCATGGGGGATGAGGTAAGCCAAAAATCAGGAAACGCCAACAGAAAGCACTGGGCTGAAGGCAAATTTCTCTCAGTCCTCCTCGAAAGGAAACTCTTTCGATCCTTTGCTTATTCATGACCTCCCAAAACTTGCACTATGAGACCCACTGGTTGACTGACTGACTGACTGGGTGGCTGAGTGGCTTAATGACTGACTGGGTGACTGGCTGATTGGGTGACTGATTGACCGGGTGACTGTCTATCTTGATGACTGGCTGGTTAATACGCTGACTGACTGATTGATTGACTGGGTGAATGACTGGCTGACTGGCTGAATGACTGGTCGACTGATTGGGTGACTGAATGATTGAATGGCTTACCCGCTGACTGGACGATTGGGTGAATGACTGCCTAGCTGACTGACTGAGTGCCTGATTGACTTACAGATTGACTGTCTAATCTCCTGAGAGCCTGGGTAACCGGATGACCGACATCTTGACGATCTGACTGGCTAACTGATTGGCTGACTGACTGCCCAAGTGACTAAGTGTGATGCTTGCTGACCAGCTGACTTCTGACTAAATGACTGACAAACGGCATGAATGTTGTCACCACAGAGTAAAATAAAGAGAGAGAGAGAGAGAGAGAGAGAGAGAGAGAGAGAGAGAGAGAGAGAGAGAGAGAGAGAGAGAGAGAGAGAGAGAGAGAGAGAGAGAGAGAGAGAGAGAGATAAACACGTCATCAGAACCTCCTGTACAAAACAAAGGAAGTTATTTGAAGTTTACTAGGAGGAGGAAGTGGAGGAGAATAATAATGCTAATAATAATAATGCCAATAATAATAATAATAATAATAATAATAGTAATAATAATAATAATGATAATAATATTATTATTATTATTATTATTATTATTATTATTATTATTATTATTATTATTATTATTATTATTACTATTATTATTATTATTATTATTATTATTATTATTATTATTATTATTATTATTACTATTATTATTATTATTATTATTATTACTATTATTACTATTATTATTTTTATTATCGTCTTCATTATTATTAAAATACCTTGAATACGAAATGAGAAAGAATAAGAGGAGCAAGTTGGACAAATGAGAAGGAAAAGGAGAGAAATAATAATAGGAGGAGGAGGAGGGGAAGGAGGAGGAGGAGGAGAAGGAGGAGGAGGAGGAGAAGGAGGAGGAGGAGCCAATCTAAGACAAGGCAAGGCAGGTGGGGAGGGATAAGAAGTTTGATCAAACAGAGAGGGAGGGAAGGGAGAGGAGAAGGGAGAGGAAAGGGAGAAGAGGAGGGAGAGGGAAGGGAGAGGAGGAAGGAAGGAGCTGTTACAGTAGTTTGATTACTTTATGTTAAATGAGGTTAAGGGGAGAGGGAGGAGAGAGAGTGAGAAGAGGTGAGAGGGGAGGAAAGGGTAGTGTTTGAGAAAGGGGAGAAGGGCGAAGGAAAAAGGAAGAGAAGGAGAGAGGGAGTAAAGGAAAGAAGGACAAACGAAGGTTAAGACAGGGGAGTAGGAAGGAAGGAAAGTAGGAAAAGTATGGGGAGAGGAAGAAAGAGAAAGAGAAAGAGAGGCAGAAAGGGAGGACGAAAGTTGAAAAAGAGGAAGGAACAGATGAAGAAAATGAAGGAGGAAGGAACTAAATAAGGGACAGATGGTGACCATAAGGAAGAAAAAAAAGAGGGAAAAATGATAGAGGAAAAAGGGAGATCAAAATTCTTGCGAAGTCGTGTTAGTAGTATTAGAAGTAGTAGCACTAGCAGTAGTAGTAGTAGTAGCAATACCGGACTAATACTTATTTTGCCCTTGCTTTCGTTGTATAGCGTATTGTTGTCGCTGTTCTATTATTGACGACTCCGCTAGGAATACCCTGGCTCTCGTTTTCTATGGCTTCAGTATTGGCGAGGTTTTCTTTCATTTGGTACACACTTATTATTTATTTACGTGTGGTTGGCTGGCTGGTTGACTGGCTGGCTCGCTCGCTGGTTGGCTGGCTGGCCGGGAGCGTCGTTCTAGTTGGTTCTCTTGGCATATTCATAATTTTACTTACGTCTCTCTGCCTGGTTGGTTAGCTTCAGATGTTTTTTTTTCGGATTTTTTCGGATTTATTTTTTTTTGTTGTGTGCGCGTATCCAGCATTGTATTTACGAAAGTGAGGTGAAATAAAAAGGTCAGTGGAGCAATGAGCGCTTCTAAAATTAAAGCTGCTAAAGCCATCCCATAGAATAAAATAGAAATGTGTGCAACGTTAAATAGTTATAGTTTTTAGCTTTGAGTTTCTGCTTTTTTTTTCGTTTTTTTTTTTTTTGTGATGTGTGATTCTGTTGTTGTTATTGTTATTATTTATCCTGTTATTACATGTTTTTTTTTGTTATTGTTGTTATTATTATTGTTATTATTATTATTATTATTCACGGTGTACTGTTGTTTGTTGCTTTCGCCATTTTGTGAACAGTTCCTTTACATTTTTAACTTTTGTTCTTTTTTGCCATCGCCCTTTATTTATTTATTTATTTTTTTCCGTGGCGGGGAGCAAACTCTTTGGTATATGGTTTTAGTGTTTATTTTTCTCTCAGCTGTAACTCCCTTTAATTTTTTTTTTGTTTGTTTGTTTTTTTTTACAATTTTACTATTCGTTCTCGTACACTTTTAACCTTTGTTCTCTTGCCATCGTTCTTTTTTTCTCTCTCTCTCTCTCTCTCTCTGTCTCTTCTTCCAGGATATTCTTCCGGCGGACCGACGCCTTTGAAGAACAGTTACACGGAAGAATTTAGACTCGATTTTCAAGTAGCTTGAATCCCCGAGATTGAAGATACGAATGCTTTTGGTAAGTTAATATGTTCGTCTTTTGCAGTAAAGTATTAGCCGTGTGGCTCTTCGCTGTAGTGTTTGGCGGCACGAAGCTTGTGAGTTCGATACTAGTTTGCGGTAATTTCTCAGAGGAAGCGGTAGATCTTTTTCCTGACATTAGATATGTATACGTAAGAAAAGCCGACCAGCAAGCCGAAACAAGAAAAAAAAAACGCTAATATTGCCGCTGTTAAAAGAAAAGAAAAGAACGGAAAGCGAAACGGAGAAAAGAAAAGATTTTGATGTTTTGGCACCAAATTCCAGCTTCCAGTTTTGTTCTCCATCTGTTCCTTTGTACTTCTTGGCCATCATTGCCGCCGGGCTGGAGGGTTCAGCGACAGATAACCTTTCAGAGCATCGCCACCAGTCAATCCTCGTGCATATTTCATGTTTGCCTCAGCGTCACGAGTAGTCTGGATATAGTGAATCTTTCTCCCAATACGTAATTTTTATCAGATTAAAATAGAGGAGGGAAAAGCGCAATAAGATTGCGATACCAGTGAGTTGACTATTATTTGTTTTCATATATACGAAATTCTGAGTGTTGTTTATTTTCAGCATATCTTCGCCAACCCCTGTCGTAAGTCAGAACGCTCAGGCATCTTCGCCCAATACACTAACCTGAATATTGCCAGTAATCACATGAGACATACCACTCATTAATAACTCTACACATTAATAACGGTGTAATGCTCTAACTGGATGATACGCTCGTGCAGTGCTGCGGACATCCGTATATATATATATATATATATATATATATATATATATATATATATATATATATATATATATATATATATATATATATATATATATATATATATATATATATATATATATATGTATATATATATATATATATATATAATATATATATATATATATTATATATATATATATATATATATATATATATATATATATATATATATATATATATATATATATATATATATATATATATATATATATGTATATATATATATATATATATATATATATATATATATATATATATATATATATATATATATATATATATATATATATATATGCTTTTAAAAAGACGTAGTTTCCTTACTAACACTGATAATATTCTAGCATGTCTTCTTCTTTTTCTTCTTCTTGCACTTGTCGATGCTATTGTATTTACTGATGATGGTGGTTGTGGTGGTGGTGGTGGTAGTGGTGATAGTAGTGGCTGCGGTGGCAGTGGTGGTAGTGGTGATAGTAGTGGCTGCGGTGGCAGTGGTGGTGGTGGTGATAGTGATATTGGCAGTAGTGATGGTGGTAGTGGTGGCAGTAAAGGTGATGCCGTGATGACGCACAAATCGGTTTGTCTTTTACCTCTTCTCCCTCTTCCTCTTCATTAGTCTTACCTTGGTTCCCTCGCTACCTCTGTGTGCGAGGGAGTCAATCAGCGGAAAATGCAAGATTATCATGGACTGCAAAATATGTGATGAGGCATTACTCTCTCTCTCTCTCTCTCTCTCTCTCTCTCTCTCTCTCTCTCTCTCTCTCTCTCTCTCTCTCTCTCTCTCTGCAACAAGAAGGTTGCGGGTGCGGCCACTGAGTAGCGGCGGGAGAACAGCTTTTCCTTGGAGTCGGGAAGTCATTTTCCACTAAGTTATCTGCCGAAGTTGAAGGGTCGCACGTGGCAAGATGGGACTTGGGGTGTTATCAAGCGGCTGGCAGGCGAGGCCGAGATTGGCGCGCAGCAGCGGGACGGTGCAGAGGTTATCGTTCCGGAAACTGTTATTGGAGAGAACAGCGGTAGCAGACTTTTTTTTGCAGTTTTACTTTTTTAACTGTTTTAATGATGCTTTGTTTTTTGTTTTGTTTTGTTTTTTATTATTACTGGTGGTCATCCCTGTGGCATGATTACCTGTTGGTGCTTGTTTTGGGTTTTTCATGTTACAAGGTTTAAAATTAAAAGTACACACCTATCAGTGAGTGTGTGATAGTGCTCAAAATAGTACGAGTAATAGTGTTAATAAACGTGGAACCGGTCGTAGTTGTAGCAAGCACACACGCCATGTTCCGGCAGTCGCTGGTTTAGTCATCCTTTCATTAAAGTTTCCCCCAAAAGATACTTTTCACCCAGCCTGGCCGTGACCCACCAAGACACACAGTCCTGGAAGAGTCCCTCCTATTGTCGGCAAAATTGCGTTTCCGCTCTGACTCCTTGTCAGTCCAGAACTTTTCCCTCTGATCGTCTAGCTTTCCTTCCTAGGGGGAGGAGAGAGGCGCGCAGACTGACTTCCTGTGGCTACACTGAGCGGCGGACTCCCTCATGATATAATCTGCCGTCTTATTGCCTCGATCTGCATTAATTAAAAGTTTTAATTAGGATTTTTCTTAACAGAAGCTCTCCAACGCACGATAAACACGTTATTTAGCGTTGGTGCCCCCCCTTCCAGTTATCCAACGCTGTGCTTTTGCGAACCAGAGCGCCAAATGACTACTTCACTCTGAATGAATATATGGAACGTTGTCCAAATTCAAGCAGTGCTGAGCGGCACATTTTTCTACAAAAAAAGACAAAAGTACTCATATTGTTGCAGTGACAGGAATAAACGTTTACAACTCTACTCAGAATCACTAGTAATTTATTTTCCTCTCGAATAACATTCTACACTTAAACAGCGGTCACTATTCCTTCATACATATGACACCTTTCTGTGTTCTGCGAATCTTCCTATGTTGCTTCAGCTTTTATGCATCATTCACGTACCGGAGGGCTTGAAATAGAGAACCGAAGAGATGAGACTCACTCACGCCAGTGGCGCCGAGTGAGTTGTGTGGTGCAGGGAATAGAGATGAAGCATCCAGAGGAAATGAAACGAGAGAGAGAGAGAGAGAGAGAGAGAGAGAGAGAGAGAGAGAGAGAGAGAGAGAGAGAGAGAGAGAGAGAGAGAGAGAGAGAGAGAAGAACGCAACAGTAAGGGGAAATGAGAAAAAGGACATGAAGAGATGAAAGAAGAGAAATTGAGGCTGGATGGGTATGGAAGAGAGAGTAAAGAAGAAAAGGGAGAGAGGAGAGGGAGAAAGACATGTTCCCCTCATTACAACCAGTGAGTGAGGAGAGGAAATGAAGTGGCTGATTAGGCATTGGTGAAGAGGAGGGAGACTTTGTTGAGCATCGAGAGAGAGAGAGAGAGAGAGAGAGAGAGAGAGAGAGAGAGAGAGAGAGAGAGAGAGAGAGAGAGAGAGAGAGAGAGAGAGAGAGAGAGAGAGAGAGAGAGAGAGAGAGAGAGAGAGAGAGAGAGAGAGAGAGAGAGAGAGAGAGAGAGAGAGAGAGAGAGAGAGAGAGAGAGAGAGAGAGAGATCCCACTCAGACAGTTATTAGTGAAGAAACATATCAGGATAAAACTCACTGAATCAAGAACAGAAAGATAAGAAACGAGGACACACAAAGCAGCGATAACATGAGGAGGAGGAGGAGGAGGAGGAGGAGGAGGAGGAGGAGGGAGAGAGACAGGCATGGTACATACACTAGACGAGAGGCGACGAAGTATTGGAGGCAGGCAAGGACACAGCCTCGACGACCCTCCTCACTGCTCGCCTAATTGGATCTGAATTTTGATGCCGTGAAGGAGGACAAGGGAGACCAGTGGGCGGGTGTGAGCGGGAGTCGGTAGTGGGAGGCTTCGGGTTCATAGTACAGTGGCTTCTCCATTAGTAGGTCGAGAAGCGTGCCTCCATGAAAGCTTGTGGCCTCTTCCTTGGCATCGGTAATGAAGCCAATTGTGGTTATTGATACCAAGTGCTGGGCGGCTCTTTATTATGATTCTTAGGGTGGTCGAGGTTGAAGGAGACGCGCCGGCAGGGAGGTGATGACTGCGCGATAGTGGAGGTTCACCGCGGTGGAGGTTAAGGTGGTAGCGTGTCCTTGGAGGAGACTGTGAGGGGAAGGGGAGGAGCGGGTGAGGTCTATAGGGGGCAGGGAGGTTGGGCTGGAGGGTCTGGCTGCCTCGGAGACTACGCGAGGAAACTATTGTTCCGTTAATCTTGGTCGGAAGAGAGAAAAAAATAATTCTTCGTCCCAGATTTGTTTCCAAATGGTTGCCCCTCGCGGTGGGTGAGGACCCGCAAGGAGGGGCAGGAGGACTGTGGGGATCCTGAATCATCCGAGGTGACCATCGCAAGGAGGCTTTCTTTGTAAATTGATCTATAATTTCACTGCTCCAGGCTTTGCTTTCGTTACCGGATGTGGTGCGCCGCGGCCTTCCACTGTGCCGCGTGGCTTATTCGTGAGTCATACATATTGCCGCGGAATGTAGTGGAGAGTGTCACCTCATTACTTGGTCGGTGCTGTGAAGTGTAGGTCAGTAATGAGCCTCGTCTCTCCCAACACCTGTACATTGTCCAGGGCTCGTGAGTGCAAACGATGCTCTTCTGCAGCGCGGCCTAGACGGGGAGCGATCGGACTGGAAGGCAGTGTTGTTGAGGAATCAGCGAGCGTCGTGCAAAGTCTCGTTATGAGCACAAGTTGTTTGTGTCTCGTATCACTTGTTACACGTTTTCCGGGCTCCTACCACACCACCACCTGCTGTGCTGCCGCCATACTCACCACACCAGTCTCTGCAGGAGCAGCACTTGTGTGCACACTGCTGCTCCTCTGCCTGCCAACCCGCCACACGCAGTTTATGATAACTAGGGCCAAAGGGACGAGGGAGTGGATAGATTAAATGTTTCTGAGAAGTGTGGAATGGAGAGGTGAGTGAGGAAGAGTGGGAGAGCTGGAGGGGCGGGCAGCAGTAGGTGGGCGGAGGGGGAGAGGAGGACGAGGAGCGCGTGTGCAACTTAGGTTGAGAGCCGCGACTCCTGGCCACACCAGCTGGGCCCCGGGACGCGTGCCTCACACACGCCGCCGCGCTGCTCCGCCTCGGCCGTCCGTTGCTGGTGAGCTGCTTGGCGGTCGCCTCGCCCTCGCCTCCACCCGCAAGTGTCATTCACTGGTGTTGGTAATGAGTGCAGCGAGTGAAGGAGTGCAGGGATGTGATCACACCAGAACGCTTGGTAGTTTATAGGAAAACAGCTGACCGTCATTGGCCGGCGTGGAACAGGTGTCTCTCGCTCTCCACCTTGGTGCTAAAAAAAAAATGGATGCCTAAATCTGTGATCAAAGAAACACTCTACCAATGATACAGGTGGAAAGTGCCGCAGTGTGTGTCTAGTGAGGTGGGCCGCCAGTGTGCTGCTAATTACAGCTCCGCACGCCACGTTGCTCCTGTGCTCCGCCTGGCGCGCGTCCGTGGCGGAGCGGCGGGGATGACTGGTCGCCGGCAGGTGAGAACTCTGGCTGTAAAAACACTACGTTTCAACCTCCACGAGTGAGCGGCACTCGCGGCCCTAATGAGTGGTCGCAACTGATGTGGTGAAGGGCTCACCATACGAGTGAATGCTCGCATGAATGTATACTACCTAATTTGTTAATTTCTGTGAATGCATAGGCTGCGACATCGTCCCAACAAATTTATTAGCGAGACTGCTGTCTGGTGCCTGACCGGGCTGGGCGTTGCAGCACCACAGGGACCTCAGTGATAATAATGATGTTTATTGCTTGACGCAACGCAGCAGGGACTGCTGCTGCTCCATTCAGCTAGGAAACTGTCACTGTAGCTGTCGAGTCACAACCTCGGCAGCATCCTCTCGTGTAAGGCTCGACACCATATTTTTTTTCTATTATGTTAAACAGTCTCTTAACTTGAATCTAGTTTCTTTTCAACAGAAATACAGTGAATACAGTAAAACGTGAGTGACTTTTGAAGACCAGAGGCATGCACTGTATGTATGGGAACAAACAAGACCTCACGATAGTACTGTGAGTGAACCAAGGTGAGGCTTGCCTGTGACGGGAGGGGAACGTGTGCTAGATGGCACGTGAGGCGACACAACCACCCGCGCAACAGTTTGGATCCCCCTTTGTAAAACTACATCATTGGAGGGCTTTTATTTAAACACATTCGAGATCGAGTTAAAGTGTGAGCGTTGCCGCTGAGTGAGACAGGACTAGTGCGCCGCCAGTCACCCATGCATGTGTAGTGAAGTGATTAATAGTCACCAGCAGTGGCTCCTGCCTGATCCTTAACTTCTTGTAGCTGAGTCTCCACATTTCATTGAAGCGTCTCCCTCTGAGGAACCTGCTAGTGGCTTAGAGTCCGTAAAATGGAGGAAGACGGCACTGGAACACAGACAAGACTGGTTGGGACGCGGACACGTGTTAGTCTAGTGACCGGCAGCCGGAGAGGGCAGGGGGAGGACTCTTCAGCCTCAGAGCCTCAAGAATGTTTCTCTAGGAAGAAAAAATTTCCAGAGGAACGTTATTTTAAATAAAGTTTCCATGAACACAGCTATCATGGATTGTTGTTCAGTCGATTATGCTCCACCGAATAAGATTTCAGTGATGTCCGGTCCTCGCCACGACCTCTCGGAATGCTCCGAGGAATGCGAGGTGGACGGCAGCTACACGGAGTTTGTAGAGACACAGTGGACTAAAGGCAGCAGCAGAAGTAGTAGTGAGTTGGATAAGGACAGTCCGTCTCACATCGGGAGTGTGCTAGACGGACTGGAGGGGACGCAAGAGATAGGGAGTGACACAGAGAGTGTGGTGGTGAACGCACCCCTCCACGGGCCAACCACCGTCAGGTGTGTGTGCATCTGCAAAAAAAAGGGATGTAAGTTTGTAGACAGGCCGTTTGATGCCCACAGTGTGAGAGAGTCGCCAATCGCTAAGGTGTCGGCTAGATACAGGCTCGTCACATGGCTCTCAAGTCTCAGGCCTCATCGAGGCTCCGAGTTCGCTGCAGCGGATCAGATTGATGTCAGCTCCAAGGTTCACCCGGAAAAGAAATCCAAAATCATCCAGATGTTTAGATCAAAGAGGTTTCGGAGTTACAGGACACCCGGGGGGGACACAACCTCAGGTCCTGAGGACGTGGCCAAGAAACACTATCCAGGGCTGAACGGCGCCAGGAGGCACGTGTTGCCAGGCAGGCTCAGAGAGTGCGAGTTGTCGGTGCCTCGGTGCTTTGGGGTGATGGTGGGTTTGGCATTCGTACTGTTAGGAATGACTTATGACCACGGCGTTAAGCATGGGGTGGACAACCTGCTGCAGGACTGCTGGTCGTGGCTCAGGACAAGCTACATGAACTTTGGTGACGAGTTCGTGTCGTACAACAGCCTCTTCTTCAGAATGGCTAACAGAGATGTTCTTTACGGAGAACCTTACCCCAAATATGGAACCACTAACGCCAAGAACACCACTGGCAACGCCACCAGCTTTAAGGACGCCATCAACAAAGTGGATCCCAAATTCCTCTTCGTGCTGG
Source organism: Scylla paramamosain (assembly GCF_035594125.1). Taxonomy (NCBI): domain Eukaryota; kingdom Metazoa; phylum Arthropoda; class Malacostraca; order Decapoda; family Portunidae; genus Scylla; species Scylla paramamosain. Next base: position 38,818,542 of record NC_087151.1, on the reverse strand, counting down.
AGGGACTAAAGCTATCCGTCCAGGTGCACTTTTTTAGCATCGATGAAGACACCAACAAGTTTAATCCGGAGGTTATGGTCCATGACCGGGGCCCGTTGTTCTTCAGGATATCCTTCAGGAGAACGGCCGGGCTGCACGTAGACTTTGTGCGGGAGCGGTCCAACATGACTCTCCAGACGCCCTTTCATATTTATGACCTGATGAAGATAATCACCGTTAGCAATGAAATTCCTTACTTCGGGATGCACATGCACGATTACCTCAAGACCACGCCGTCTGCTCTCTTCAACATGATTATCAAGAATCTGAAACTGTTCAACGTGGACACCACCTTCCTCTCCAGCATTAAGGCGCAGATACAAAAGAGAGGAAGGGGATTTAGTAGGAGAATAAGAAGACGCTATGAGGTAGAAAAAGAGGAAGAGAGAACCAGACATTACATTCCATCTGCGTCAACCACAGAGCAGCCACAGAAAGCGACGGCCGAGACGGTGCCAGGGTACACAGCTGCTCCGGTCACCACCACGAGAGCCGCGGCGGGGGCAGCGACGGAGCGGCTGTGGTGGAACACGACCAGCGGCCTGCCTTTTACCACCGCCACCACCACTGTAGGGAGAACGAGACGCTCCACCGAGGAACCGAACTTGAAGAAAGTCGCCTGGCGGGCATTAACAGAAATGTCTCGTAAAATATTCCTCCCCCTTCCATTAGACACGAAGAAAACGGTGCTGCTGCCAGTGCCCTTCATAGAGAAGAATCTAACACTCCGTTACCGCCACTCCGTCAGCGTTCTGGGCCTTCCCGGCTACCAGTTCATCCTCGGCAATGACGTTTCCAAGTATGGGGATCCCTGGGACTACCAGCCGCATGACCTGTACCCCTCCCTCAGCTACTCCAGGGTCAAGGAGGACTCTGGAGACGATGACTCGCACCAGCAGCGGCACAGGTACAACGACAAGAAGAAACACCAGCATCACCGTCACTCGAAGCACCAAGGCACCCTGGAGGGCGACAGCTACAGGCGGAGCTTCAATGAAGTGCTCGGTGTGGTTGACCTTGAGGACTTGCTGGTGCAGTCTATAGGAAAGCACATGCTCATGGGTCGCCAGCTCACTAATTTTCCGTTTTGGTTATCACCCCCTCATTTCTTATCACTAGGCAACCACTTAGAAAATATTAAGTCCAATGTAAATGCTAGGAAATCGTCGAACAGTTCAGGGATAAAAAATTCGGGTGAACAAAATTCTAAAGATAGTTTAAAAAATAATGTTATGGTGGGGTTGGGAGGAGTCTCCGCCAACGAGTCTCTCCACGGCTCGTTCATCTACTACCACCCTATCCTCGGGGTGCCTATCAACGCCTCGCTAGCCGTCCAGGTGGGCGTGCGCCCACCCAAGGGCATGCTGTTCTCCCACAAGTTGGTGCCGATCATGTGGACGAGAGTGCAGGTGGAGGAGGTGCCACGGACGCTGTGGTATATCTTGTGGGCCGCTTGCCACCTCCGAGAGACCATTATGTCTTCACTCATCATCACCGGCCTCCTCATCATCACCTGTTCTCTCACGTGTCGGAGGAAGAAGAGGCGACAGGAACGTCCAGGTAGTAGTGCCTAAGGTAGTCATGTCGGTACTGAAGGCGTAGCACCAAAGAGCAAAGCGTCGGCAGGTGAGGCCCATAAACAGTTAGGACTGACTGTCAGACGACAACCCAAGAACTCACTGATACAATGCGGGGAGAGTCATTGCGGGTGTTCCATGTCTTCCTTGCACATACATTCTCTTCCATTAAACAAAATCGCCGGGGTGGAAATTTAGAAGTGAAAATACTCGCGAACTTTACAACATCCACGCGCGTTGTGTGTCAAGTGGGGAGCAAGCCAACTAAATTAACTCCCTCGCCTCTTAAATTGGATGACTTTGCTCCCTCGCAACTCTGGAGGAGGTCAGAGTGGAGGTTGAGGGTCGCCACGCATCAGCTGCAGCGGCGAGGTGACGGATCCTCCTGTTCACTCCTTGTCCCGCCGCTGCGCCCTGTGACCCGCGTGGGAATGTCTCGCGCCAGCTGCCAGCCGCAGTGGCTCAGATAATGGAAGTGTTGGCCTAAGGAAGTGTGTGAAGCGCATGTTTGCATGTGTCAGGTCAGCCCGTGAGCTTGAGTGAAGCAGTGTTTGTGAGAATCGTTTTTACCAAGTGCGTGAGGCAGGCGCGCAACGACTTTGTGCTACAACAAAAGTCATCTGATCCGACGCTGTGACCTGACCAGGACGGCTGGGCACGAGATGGGCCGCGCACAGCATCACATCAGGCCCTGTGTCGCCCAGAGAGGCACAAGCCGCCACGTCGCTGCTGAACCTCGCCCTTCAGGAGCTGCGCCGCCCTCGGCCACAAGATGTAAAGTAGGTGAGTCCAACCTTTTATTGTCTTCCATGATTCCCTGAGGTATTGTAGCGATCCTTATCCCACCAGTGTGATCCCCTGGGCCGTCACCCTGATACTCTGCGCCATCAGCGTGATTAAAGGAGTCACTATGGTGATTATCTCACCCCGTTTGGCAACTTCATCCTCCACGGTGGTCCTGTGAGCCACGAGGGTGGGAGGCTACCGGGGGCGGGGGCGGATCGGTAGCGCACGCCAGCCTCCCCTCACGTCGCTAGCCCATAACATAACGTCGCAAGTCCTTTCCCCGCAGTGAGTGTAGAGGGAAAGCTTCATTACCAAGCCGAGAAGGAAAAAACATATTTACCCTTTGCGCCAACTTTAGGATATTAACTTTTTTCTTTCTTTTACTGTGTCGGAATATCACGAGAACTTAGGCTCTTGGGAACTCAACCCCGAAAGTTTGCAGGGAGTGGAGGGTGAGGAGAGGAATTATCGCAGCCAGTCTTTTGGTGCAAGTTGCTCAGTAGAGGGAAACACGCACATTGCCAAGACGAATCAGGGCAAGCAGGCAGGCGACTTTTCCCTCTACTTCTTTTGCCTTCCTCTGCCTTCACCTTAAGTAAATGAGCGGAGTTCCTGCAGTAAAACACAGACACACACACACACACACACACACACACACACACACACACACACACACACACACACACACACACACACACACACACACACACACACACACACACACACACACACACACACACACACACACACACACACACACACACACACACCTGCTGTCTCCTCTGAGCCGCACCTGAGGCCGTGTTTCACAATTGCCTCCCAAACTTCACAAGCTGCGGGACCCGGAGGCGTTCAGGAAGTGTGGCAAAAATCAAAAGTCTAATCGGTAACCTCGCGGCTCCCAGGAGTGGCGGCACTGAATTAAGCTTCAAAATAAAGAAAGAGCGTCGTTAAATACACATGAGTCTTGAAACACATGTGAAGAAGGAGGTATGTTGGAGTGCTTTGAGTTAGGAAGTAAGGAGGAGAGGGTGGTGGTGGTGGTGGTGGTAGTGGTCGTGATGGAGGAGGAGGAGGAGGAGTGGGAGCTCTCAGGACTGGGCAGACTGTGCGTGTGGTGGAAGGAGGAGGAGGAGGAGGAGGAGGAGGAGTTAGAGCAGGAGGAGGAAGGGAGGGAGAGGGAGGGATCAATAACGGAGGCAAAGGTGAATAAAATAATGAAGAAGTGGAGAACGACGAGGCTGACGAGGAGGCAAAAGTCGAGGAGGAGGAGAAGGAGAAGAAGGAGGAGGTAAGAATAAAAAGAAAATGAAGTGAAGGAAAAGAAGGATAACAGACGAAGAAGAAGAAGAAGAAGAAGAAGAAGAAGAAGAAGAAGAAGAAGAAGAGGAAGAGAAGGAGCAAGAGGAAGAGATGGGAGGGGAAGAAAGAAAAAGAGAGAGAGAAAGAGGAAAGAAGGAAGACATTTCATGAAGGAGAGAATAAGAGAGAGAGAGAGAGAGAGAGAGAGAGAGAGAGAGAGAGAGAGAGAGAGAGAGAGAGAGAGAGAGAGAGAGAGAGAGAGAGAGAGTGTGAGAGATGAATGTAGGGAGAAAAAAAAACTACCACAAAAAAGTCAAATAGAAAGACAGGCAGACAGAAAGACAAGAAGATAGAAAAGAAATACATGGAAATGGATAGGAAGGGAGACATTGCAGAGGCGACAGACAGACAGACAGACAGACAGACAGACAGACAGACAGACACCTTAGAGGAACACATACTGATGAACAAAAGGCATAAATAGACACAATGAAAAATAATAATAGATACAAGACAAATGGAAGCCGAAAAAGAAAGAATAATCAAGATGGCTGAAGACAGAAAAATGGATAATTGAAGACATGGAGGAAGAGAACAGAAAAGAAAGAAAAAAACAAGAAATGAAGTTTATGAAGGAAAGAAGTATAATGGACGTATATTAATTCACTCAGATTAATTCAGCCAGTAAGAAAAGAGACCATGGTGGTGATGGTGGTTGTGGTAGTGGTGGCAGTGGTGATAGTAGAGATGGTGGTGGTGATGATGGTGATGGTGGTGATGATAGCGGTGATGGTTGACAGCTGAGAGAGAGAGAGAGAGAGAGAGAGAGAGAGAGAGAGAGAGAGAGAGAGAGAGAGAGAGAGAGAGAGAGAGAGAGAGAGAGAGAGAGAGAGAAGGGACATGGGCGAGGAGATCCCAATGAGAGAGAGGTGAGTGGTAAAGAGAGGGGTGGAGAGTGCGAATGGGATGAACGAGAGAGAGAGAGAGAGAGAGAGAGAGAGAGAGAGAGAGAGAGAGAGAGAGAGAGAGAGAGAGAGAGAGAGAGAGAGAGAGAGTTGCTGGGGGACGATGAGAGAAAGGGGAATGTTATAAAGGGAGGAAGGAAAGGGAGACAGACGGAGGAGAGATGGAAGAAGGGGATAATATTATGATTTGAAAAGTATGTGTGTGTGTGTGTGTGTGTGTGTGTGTGTGTGTGTGTGTGTGTGCGCATGTGCGTATGTAGGCCTTATGCTCCTCCCGTCCTTCACTTTGACATTATTACACATACGCAGGAAACTAGCAGACATCTTTCATCCCATACTGGTCTCATTTCCTCCACCTCGTTCCGCCGCGCCGTCACCGAGCTGCACTATTGACATAACTCACTTCCCTGTATTTTTTCTCCCGCACAACCCTCCCTTATTCATACGCTCCACGTGTTCTTCACCAGCTAGAACAAACACGTGAGTTGTAAGCCTCTCTTTATCCTCCTCTTCCTTTTCCCTGCCTTGTCTTTAAATCCTCGTCTTGTTATTCCTTCTGTTATCCATCACACTACTCCTGCCTCGTCCATTATCTGGAGTACCTTCACAACTCCCTGAACACCACGACGCTGTCTTAATCTCAGTCTCAGTCCCCATTGGTCCCGCGCACCGCTGCTCCCACTTCCCTCAGGACGCTTTACTTTTTACCCCACATCCTAAGCCCTCAACAAGTCCTCTTCTGAAGATTCACTCTTTGCAAGCACGTCTGCATCATCAGCGTGAATCTGGATCGATGGACGGCACTCATCGCTGTCTCATATTAATTCCTCTCCTCTCCCAAACACCCCCACTCTCTCTCTGACCTTCTCATCGCTCCTTTCTCTCTCCCCATCCCCCTTTCAACCACCCGCGGAACGCAACACAACACAGCACAGCACACCGCACCACGCCTCGTCACCCACGCAGGCCTGGCGCTCGATTAAAAGTCCGTGTCCTTCCCGACGCGCATGTGTTCTGTCCGCTTCGTTGAAAATATTTGTTGGTTTTGCCGATTTTACGGGATTTAGTTTGAAAGTTTTTCCCTCTTTATACTGAGTTAGTGCCTTTTGGATTTTACGAGTAGGTATTCTCTCTTCTCTTCCCCGGGAATATTATGATGGGTGGGGGAAAAATAACTTCCCTGCCTGGAAAAATAAGCTTCCTGTGCAGGTCCCGGTGTATCTCGAGAAATTGGCATCGTGTTTCCTCCCAGACCTCCCCGCGGCTCCAGGAAACGAAGAAAAATTGCTCTTGTATAACGTCTTCGAATATTTTCTTCTTTTCTGAGTGAATGTTTTGGCTGTTTATAATTGTCTCTCTCTCTCTCTCTCTCTCTCTCTCTCTCTCTCTCTCTCTCTCTCTCTCTCTCTCTCTCTCTCTCTCTCTCTCTCTCTCTCTCTCTCTCTCTCTCTCTCTCTCTCTCTCTCTCTCTCTCTCTCTCTCTCTCTCTCTCTCTCTTTCTGTTTATGACCCATTGATTTATTTACTCTCAATTAGCTTCCTCCTTTCATATTTTTTCTCATCTCGTAGCGAATCTGCGCGCGTATGTGTGTCTGTGTGTGTGTGTGTGTGTGTGTGTGTGTGTGTGTGGGCGCATGCGTGTGTGCGTGCCCTCTTTTTATGGGAAATGACCAGCACACACAAATAACGAAAGCGAAATGGCCAATAACCGTAATGACTGACTATTTTTGTGTCAGTGTATAAACAATAAGGCTTTTCCGCACAACTCGTGATTGACTGCCGAGGCTCAAAAATAGACACCATTCATAGATTCCTTCATGTTGCCCCTTTACGTGAGGCGACCCAGCACCAGGACAACACAGAGGATCAGTTCTTGTGGTTCTTTTCTTCCTCCTTTTATTAATGTTTGTTGTTATTGTGGTAGATACTTGTATGTGTTTTTTTTTTTTTCCTCTCTGAACTCCTTTTGGTCTTGATTTATTATTGTTGTTGTTGTTGTTCTTGTTCTTCTTCTTGTTCTTCTTGTTCTTCTTGTTCTTGTTCTTCTTCTTCTTCTTCTTGTTCTTGTTCTTCTTGTTCTTGTTCTTCTTCTTCTTCTTCTTCTTCTTCTTTTTCTTCTTCTTCTTCTTCTTCCTAATTTCATTAATCATCATCAGTTTTCTCCACAGACCTTCCCTCCTCCAGTCAGCACACTCTCTCTCTCTCTCTCTCTCTCTCTCTCTCTCTCTCTCTCTCTCTCTCTCTCTCTCTCTCTCTCTCTCTCTCTCTCTCTCTCTCTCTCTCTCTCTCTCTCTCTCTCTCTCTCTCTCTCTCTCTCTCTCTCTCTCTCTCTCTCTCTCTCTCTCTCTCTCTCTCTCTCTCTCTCTCTCTCTCTCTGTGTGTGTGTGTGTGTGTGTGTGTGTGTGTGTGTGTGTGTGTGTGTGTGTGTGTGTGTGTGTGTGTCTTTGAAATCGTCTTTTATACATTCCTTGCATCTCTCCTTCAGCCTGCCTCGTGATCCTAATTCACTCGCTTCCATAGCTGTTCAACGCCACTTAGTGTTCATCCTTCCTTTCATTACGCTTGTAATAGTATCGATAAACATATAACGTTGGTAATTCCCCTCCTGTTACCACTGAGTTTCCCATTCTCACTTAGCCCATTCATTGCCGCGCACTATTCCCAAGCTTCGTGAAGTCACTTAATACTTGTTAGTCTGCAGTAAATAAAGTAATAATTATAGAGGATAAGTAACTGGAAGTGATTTATAACCCCCTTGATCATGAAAAAAATGTAATCTTAATCATAGTGACGTTCTTTACTGATACACAGAATCGTATTAACTTAATGCATTAGGAGTGAAAAGGTTAAGGGATGGAAGGGATAATAAATCTATGAGAGAATGAATGTTTTAAACCATTAATTATGAGAAAATATCATCTTAGACCTTATGAGGCTCTTTATTGATATACTGAACATTGCTAACTTAATTCTTTAGTACTGAAAGGGTTAAGGGAAGGAAGGAGTAATGAAGAGACTAACACTGCCTGGTCGTGTTAGTGGCGGCGGTTGTGATGGTGGTGGTGGTATGAAGAGACTGACACTGCCTGGTCGTGTTGGTGGTGGTGGTGGTGGTGGTGGTGGTGTTAGCCTTCCCTCAGCTCGACTCTGGGTCCGTCGCGTCGTAGGTGGCGGTGTGGGCTGGCAGGCGGCTGACAGGGCATTAATTAACACCTGATGGAGGGAGAAGGTTCCCGTCGGTCTTATACACCAGCGTTTTACCTGGCGTTTGTAATTAGCACCAGGTGAAACTGACAGACGTGTGGCGCTCATTCCTCCTTGTTTGTTTGTTTGTTTGCGTTATCTATGTGCTGCGTAAAGATACAGACGTACATTAATAGATAGACTGATTGATAAGTAGATAGGTAGGTAGATGAATGGATAAATATAGATAATTAGATAGATAGATAAATAGTCATATACTCGGATGGATAGGATAGAAATATGTTTTATAATAACAGAGGTAAAAAAAAAATAAAGCCACGAATTTTCCAGTCCTCACGAAAATAAAAAGTTTTATATATAATTCCAAGCTGATTTTATTCATAATTATTAATATTAAAATATGCGTATAGTGCACCACGAGCAAGGGAACTAAAAATACCGTCTTTCCAGAGAGAGAGAGAGAGAGAGAGAGAGAGAGAGAGAGAGAGAGAGAGAGAGAGAGACCATCCTCACAAGTTACGAGGGCTCCTCCCTTTGCCACGCCTCCTACAAAAACACGCTCCTGAGACCTCTTATCTCTTGGAATATTCGAAGAAGGAAGAAATATATTGCCTCCCGTTGTGATATTTCAGTGGGGCGAGAGGAAATTGGCACTTGAAATCTGTCACATTTTCCTGCTACACCGAGATAGGAAGAAAAAGGAGAAATAAGTAGGCGGCCTTAGGGTAGTTTGGAGAACTGACGAAGGAGAGGCGGAGGCGGTGATGCGTGGAGGGTGGGACAAGGGCGGAGAAAAGGTAGAGGAAGGTTGTAGAGAAACGGGAAGTCATCTAAGAGGCTCAGGTTGGCTGGGGAGTAAGTAATGGTCGAGCAGAAGAGGACCCGTGTTTAGAACTAAGGGGGAAGGCAGGGTAGGGGGTCATGGAAGGTGGTAGGGGGTAAATGGGACGGAGGGTTGGAGAATGGGTGTTAAGCTGGAGAAGTTGGAGAGAGGAAAGGGAGAAAGGGAGCTGTAAAATTGAGCTGCTGGTGGTGAAGGAGGACGATGCGATGGTCTGTAATGGTGACGATGAACAGGAGGAGGAGGAGAAGAGATCGAGAGGCATAAAGGTGGACTGAATGGCAGGAGTGGAAGGTGTTGGACCGATGGAAGGCTTGGAAGGCTGGCGTCAGGCTTACTTAATGGGTGGAAGGCTGATTGTATAGATGAAGAGGGTTGGGGATGAGGAGGACAGGTAAGGAAGAGAGGCGGGAGTGACTGTATGGGTTAAGAGAGACATGGAGGGCGTATTGAGGAAGCACTGAGGGAGGCAGGTTAAAGAGAACAGTTGGATGGTGTAAAGGTGCACAGAGGAAATGAGAGTAGGAGTGAGAGAGGAGTGTAGGGGCAGGTAAGGGAGTGAGTGAGGGAGTAAAGTGTGTGTGTGTGTGTGTGTGTGTGTGTGTGTGTGTGTGTGTGTTTGTATGGGGTTCATGTATGGAGGCAGTTAGAGGGCTGAACAGTGAGGAAGGGGGAGGGGAGCGTATATAGAGGCAGTACAGGGAGGGATGGGAGGGGGAAGGGAACTACTCTTGTATCTTGTTTGTGGCTTCGCTCGATACCTTGAGTTATTAGCCTCGTTACACTTGCTCCTCCTGCCGCCCCTTGCTTGATTATCCTGCTCACGCTCTCCTCCTCCTCCTTCTCCTCCTCCTCCTCCTCCTCCTCCTCCTCCTCCTCCTCCTCCTCCTCCTCCTCCTCTAAGAGTGGCCACCCCAAGATCTGCTTCATGCACGCACATAATCATTGCTCTGCTCTCTGTCAGAGTCTCACATCCTTTCTAGTGCTGCCCGGAATTTTTGCTTCACTCTTAAATCATTCTCGACTCACCCTTCCCTCCTGCTCTCTTCCTTTTCGCTCCTGTCCTTTCTGTCCCTTTCCTTCCTTCTGGTCTCGTCATCCTACCTCCTTTTTGCCTCTTACTCTTTCTCGCTTTTCCTCACTCACTTTTCTGTCTGCTTTTGCCTCTTTCCGTTTCTTCCGTTTCTGTCTCCCTTCCGTTCATTTCTACCTTCACTTCTTCCTCCCTTTCTTTCTTCCTTCCCTTTCTTCCCTACCTTCCTGTCTAGTTTTTCTTTGTTCCCTCCCTTTCCTTCCTCCTCCTTATCGGCCCACTTCCTCTCCCTTTCTGCTTCCCACCTGTCTCCTCCCTCCCCTCGCCCCTCACTCCACTTTCATACTTGTCTGCCTAACGACCTACATATTTGTACCTATCAGCCTATACATCAACCTGCCCACCTATCTACCTGCCTCTCCTCCTCCTCCTCCTTGCTTCCCTCCCTCTTGACAAACCTTTACGCTTTAATCAATACCTTGTTTTAGTGATTACCTTCATAATCTACTCCTCTTAAGTCATTTTCTGTTAAGTTCGTCAATTCTTATACAACTTGCAAGCTAGATTCACCAGCGACAACTCACACCTTGCGTTAGTTATTTGTCTTAGTGATCGCCACAAGACCATTCATCACTCGGGTCAGGTTATTGTAGTAGGTGCGTGTTGGAGCGGGTCCTCGGGGGTCTAGGGTACGTTTCTCAGTGCTGGGATCTGCAGAGGTCGTCACGTTATACTCGGTGACTTCCCGGAACTTACGTGAAATACCGGCAGGGGGCGGCTAAGTAGTTTGCGCGGCGGTACTAGTGCGGTAATGATGCGGAGGTAATATGTATGCTGTTTGTGCTGATGGCGAGGGTCTGCGTGTGATGTAGTGTGGGGATAGCTAATATGTATGCTGTTTGTATGCTCCTTGTGCTGATGGCGTGAGTCTGGATACGAGGTAGTGTAGCGATTATAATGTGTTTACTGTTTGTGATGTTAGTGATGGTCTCTGTGTTTCGTAATGACTAGAGAAAGCAATTGAATGGGAGGAACTATTCTACATCCTCTACGTTAGGTAAAGCTTACCACAATTAACCTAATAATAGCCAGGAGGTCTGCTGCTACATGTTCTTTCTTTGTGTTTCCCTATGGCGTGTTGTGGTCTTGGTGTGTGATTGATTACCTAAAACTTTTCATTGTACTATTCATAACATACCAGGAATACTATGAAGAAAAGCCATAGATATGTAAAAAATAGATAAAGTTAATCTATCAGGAAGATCTGCTTTCTATTTCCATTACTTGTCAATAAGCTAACTCAGTGGCTTAAGAGGAACCCGAGGGCCTGCTGGATGTGGTGGCGACGAGGAGACAGCCACCTGGTGCTTGTCGACCCTCGCGTCCAGGAGAGCCTCACCACAATCCAATATTTATGACCTCTAATGATATAGGTTACTGCGAGGGCCGCGGCTCCACTTGGACACGGGCCCGCACCTCTGATGGGACACGGCTCTTCCCTATTAGAGACACCCGCACTAACACACCCCCATTCCGCCTCTGATAGGCTCGTATGACGCACGCTGTGTTAAATGTGATTTGTAATGGTGTCACTTATTTGTTTTACGTCTCTCGTTCTTGTAGGTTTGGTTAATGGTTAATGTTTCCTGTTCTCTTCCATTAAGAATTTATTTGATTGTCTTATGCCTTCATTTCATAAGTATATTAGGTTTATGTTGATTAATGTTTTCATATTTTACATCCCTCACCCTTGTATGTCTGGTTGGTGCTTCTTGTTATCTTCCATTAAAAATTTATTCACTTGTTTTATGCCCTCATTTAGTATGCAGTAGTGTTATGTTCACTTATAACTTTCCATGAAGAGCTTTTAAGATAGTTATTTAGTATATCAATAAATTAGTAAGCCCGTTAGTTGCGTAAAGGATTGCAAGGGAGAAGGCTGTCATGCAAAGCTAAGTATCTGAAACGCGGCATTCTAGGACCGTAGAGATATTATCTATAATTTCCTCATCGTCTGTTCGAAAAAAAAGAGGTAACCAGTATTAACGTCTTGATTATGCTGTGTGTGTGTGTGTGTGTGTGTGTGTGTGTGTGTGTGTGTGTGTGTGTGTGTGTGTGTGTGTGTGTGTGTTTCTATTTCCTCCATCTTACATATATCCTTGGATTTTTCGCTAGTGCTCCATGCATCTTTTACATGAGTTTTTTTTTTTATATATTAACTCGCAGTGTTCGGCAAATTACGTTAAGAAAAACAAGAAAAGAAATGTAAATAAATAAGACGTAGGAAACGCTGGAAAAATATACGAAATATTAAAAGAAAAGAATGAAGGACAACGAGGAATTTAAAGAAAATAGATTATCGCGAAAAAGAAAAATAGGAGGAAATGGAAGAGGTTGTGAAGGACGAAGAAGTGGACCGGGTGAAGGAGATGGAGGAAGAAGAGGAGAGGGACAACGAGAATTTTATTAACTTCGTCCTTTTTATGTTTTCTGTATATATTTTTACTTCATCCAATTATCTTTTTATAACTTTTATGTTGCAGTTGTTTCCTTCTTGTATCGCCGTTAATTTGTATTGGCATTTTTTATTCTTGCTCCTTTTCTCCTTTTACACACAGCGCCTTTACTTTTCTCGTCATCCTTTCATTCCTACCGTTACCTAAGGAGTTAGAAAATAGGAGACGAAAAGAAAGAACAACTAAAACATACGTAAAGAAAATTAACAAAAATAAGTAAACGATAATAAAGAATAGGAGCTAAAAGGAAGGAGCAATAAAAACAAAAGCTATAGAAAGTAAAATCTAATAAAAATAAATAACAAAATACAAATACAAAGTTAATTAAATCAGTCCTGAAAGAGAGAGAGAGAGAGAGAGAGAGAGAGAGAGAGAGAGAGAGAGAGAGAGAGAGAGAGAGAGAGAGAGAGAGAGAGAGAGAGAGAGAGAGAGAGAGAGAGAGAGAGAGAGAGAGAGAGAGAGAGAGAGAGAGAGAGAGAGAGAGAGAGAGAGAGAGAGAGAGAGAGAGAGAGAGAGAGAGAGAGAGAGAGAGAGAGAATAGCAGAACCAGGAGCAGCAGCAAGCACTGAGTAGAGGGGAGGGAGGGAAAGAGGAAGTGAGAGAGAGGGGGGAGAGAGGTGTAGAGAGGAGGGTGAGCCCAATATTGACCTTGAGAGTAACGAAGGAATAAGAGGCTGGCAATTTAGGGGTAGGCGAGGGTTGGGAGAATGAGAGGCGGATGGTGATCGTGCTGAAAGCTGTAGATCTGATTTGGTGAAGAGGCTCTTTGGAAAGGAAGAAAAGGGAGGGAGCGAAGGAGGGATGATCTAAGTTAGCCTGTGAAGAAATGTGGGAAATGTGGGCTTGAGGAGGGAAAGGGAGAGAAAAGAGGGGAAGAAGAGGAAGGGGAATCACTCCATCCTAATTTCTGTCTGCTTTTATGGCGTGCTGTATTTTGAACGTCTCTTCCATTCTTTTATTCTGTTCTTTATTCGTTATTTTTTTTTTATTGTCTGTGTGTGTGTGTGTGTGTGTGTGTGTGTGTGTGTGTGTGGTACCTGTTTTTTTTTTTTTTTTTCCATTCTTCCTTCTCTCTATTCGGCTTTTGCTGCCACTACAAACGTTGCTACTACTACTACTACTACTACTACTACTACTACTACTACTACTACTACTGTTACTGCTACCACCACCACCACTACTACTACTACTACTCTACTACTACTACTACTACTACTACTACTACTACTGCTACTGCTGCTGGTATTGCTACTACTACTACTACTACTACTACTACCATTCTTCCTCCTTTTCTTCCAATATTCTTCCCTTTTCGCTTCCATTACTCTCTTTTCCTCCTCACTTCTTTTTTTTTCTCTCTCATGCATCAGCTATTTCTTTTCTTCCTCCTCGTCTTTCATATTCCTCTTCTCTCACTGATATTTTCGTCACCCTTACTTTTTCTTCACCATATTCTCCTTCTTCATTATTTTCCCTTCTTTTTCTCTCCCCCTTCCCTTCCCTTCCCTTCGTACTTATATATTCCATAATTTTCTCTCCACCTTTTCCTTGCCTTCTTTCACATTCTACTTTTCTCTTATTCTTCCTGTTCCTCTTCCTTTTCCTCCTCCTTCTCCTTCACCTCTTCCTCTCATTTTTCACAGCAGCAGAATCCTCTCTAACTTCCTTTTTTCCTCTATTTCCCCAGTACCTTCCTTTTATGTTTCCTTCAGTATGCTGTTTGTTTTCGTGTGTGCACCCACGCAAGCTGCCATGTATGTATGCCTTTGTGTGTGTGTGTGTGTGTGTGTGTGTGTGTGTGTGTGTGTGTGTGTGTGTGTGTGTGTGTGTGTGTGTGTGTGTGTGTGTGCATATTTGTTTCCGAATATATGTGCACATTGCTCGTATCTTATAGTATGTGTATGCGTGTGTGTGTGTGTGTGTGTGTGTGTGTGTGTGTGTGTGTGTGTGTGTGTGTGTGTGTGTGTGTGTGTGTGTGTGTAAGAGAGAGAGAGAGAGAGAGAGAGAGAGAGCGCGTGCGTTCATTTCTCTATCGTATGAAACATGGCTAACGTAAACTCATGTGATTCTGCTTGTGTGCGTGTGGAATGTTTATATGTCAGGAATAAACGTATAATCTAGCTTGTTTGTGAACGCGTCGACGCCCAGCTGGAGCCCCTCGCCTGAGCCTGACCTGCCTCGTCTCCCCGCTGGCGGCCACGGACGAGAGGAAGTCAGGCCAGGGAGCATCGAGTATAAAGGGTCGCATTCCAGGGCCTCGGCAGATCCATCCCAGGATATTATTCTTCTCTTGCGAGTGAATGCGACGGCCTTTTTTGCCTTAAATCTGCTCCATCGACGCAAGTTCCTGTGACGTCCCCCTCCCGTCCACATGGCTGCATTAACTGAATTGATTTTATTGAAATAGCTTATATGTGTGTGCGTGTGTCTTAAAGCTGGCTCTCCACGGCTGTTGTAGGTCATTGTTCAAGTTTCACTGTCTCTTTACCACCTCGACACACAAAGATCAGATGAATCGTACAACTAACACGACTATTATCCCTTGAATGTCAACCACTGTGGTTCTGAAATGAGTCGCGGATAAAATGGGATGGACTCATTAGTCAAGTTGTTAGTGCCGAGTCATTAGGAACATTTAAAAGATTAGACACATTTATGGACGGGGATGATAAGTAGAAATAGGTAGTTATGTTTTATACAGGAACTACCACGTGTATCTTACCTTATTTTCTTATGTTCTTATGTTCTTCGTATGATCCGCCCTCAGTTTTGTTCGCTGTGCCTCTCGTGGATAGCCAGCAGGATGCATCAGCTGAATGTCAGTGAAAAAGATCATGTTTAACTGAGATGTCTCGGTGGCAGAAGCGAAATGTCACGGGAGGGGTTTGCAGCTGGGAATGTGCGTCGTGGCTCCTCTGTTTCTTCATCACTATTGTTATTTGTAGTAGTAGAGTAGTAGTACTAGTAGTAGTAGTAGTAGTAGTAGTAGTAGTAGTAGTAGTAGTAGTAGTAGTAGTAGTAGTAGTAGTAGCAGTAGTAATAGTAGTAGTAATAGTAGTAGTAGTAGTAGTAGTAGTAGTAGTAGTAGTAGTAGTAGTAGTAGTAGTAGTAGTAGTAGTAGTAGTAGTAGAAGTAGCAGTAGTGGTAGAAATATCAATAATAGCATTCAACTTTAATTTATGCTTCTGTCTACTTACAATATTTGATAAATCATTGGATAAATCGAATCGAGCACACCCAGCCAGCCAGTAGTGTGTCATAGAACTGATAGAGACACTCATAGGTGACAGTCCTGTACTCTTGATCCCCTAAGACGTTTCGGCTCTCTGTGGGGCAGCACCAAGGAGCCTTACAATTGGAATCTGAACGAAGGTACTTGAGGCTCCATAGGTTGGTGCGACGTTCAGCAACATAAGGTCAAGTTTTCCCTGTTAATTATGTTTAGTATGATGAGAAATATTTGTTTCTTTTCGTAATGTTCAGTGATATGTCATTTTGCTTATCTCATTTACCAAGATAAAAGATAAATTTGCAAGAGATTTTTTTTTTCAAGTATGAGCGTTCCTTTTTTTATTCTATATCAAATGTTTCCCTGAAAAGCGCCTTGCTGTGTTAATGTTATCAGTAGCGAGAGAGAGAGAGAGAGAGAGAGAGAGAGAGAGAGAGAGAGAGAGAGAGAGAGAGAGAGAGAGAGAGAGAGAGAGAGAGAGAGAGAGAGAGAGAGAGAGAGAGAGAGAGAGAGAGAGAGAGAGAGAGTGAGTGTGTGTGTGTGTGTGTGTGTGTGTGTGTGTGTTTCAAGGAGATCGTTCCTCGTGCGGTTCTGTTACCAATGCACTCACATTGTACTCGTGCAAAAAACGAAAACAACAAAAAAAAAAAACTAATAGGAAACGAAAAAGAAACGTGTCAGCATTCCTTGCATGCCAGCACATTTACTTTCAGCAGAATATGAAAATGTGATACACACACACACACACACACACGCACACTCACACACACACACACACACACACACACACACACACCTTTAATGCCACACAGAAGCTTTTACCATTCAGTGTCCCGTCATGTGTGTTCGTATGTCTGTATTTGATCACATCCACGTTGGTCAATAATTCACGGCGACCTCCTTCCCTTCCCTTCCCTTCCCTTCCCCTCCCCTCCCCTTCCCCTCCTACCTCTGTTAGGCTTGGCAGTGCGACCTTCCCTTCCTTTCTCCTCTCCCTCTCCTCCCTTCCAACCTGTCCGTCCTCCAATACCAGCCACAAGACCACTGACTGACACACGCACACTATCACACCACATGAATATCCATCGCAAATCCTCCACAAATAGAAGGAAGAAGTGAATCATGGAACAAGTTGTTCTCTCGACCCCACACTTCACGTTATTGTGTTCAAGAATCATTCCCAAACAGAGAGAAGGAAGCATGAAGTCATGATGTACTGAAGTTAGTCTCTTGTCATTGGAATTCATATTATACAGAATAGTTAAATGTGAGACGGACGGATAAACAAGAAACGTATGCCTATTACGAAAGGAACATATACTGAATTCTTCTTATTAATAAAGATAGAAAGGAGGAAATCATGACGTACAAAAGATAATCCCTCATCGTCGGAAATCATACAGTACTGAGGCGTCAGACATTAGACAGAGATATACATAAGCAGCAAATACCTAACATATACAAGGCCCATGCATCGAGATTTTCCTTTAAGCAGATAAAAAGAAGGAAATCATAGCTCACTCGTTCTCACGGACCCATATTGTGTGAGAGTCAGACGAACAGATAGACACACGAGGGACACTCACTACATCAATAGCGACACATCAGGTGATAATGGGCCCGGGCGTGTTGTTTACGAGCAGCGAGGAAAAGGCGAGCACCAGGTGATTATGGATGCCTGAGTCGAGCCGCGGAACGGAAAAAAAGTTTACCACGTAGGAGTTTGTTTTCTCTTTCTGGCTGTGAGGTGAGCTGCCTTTGGTCTGTGTGTGTGTGTGTGTGTGTGTGTGTGTGTGTGTGTGTGTGTGTGTGTGTGTGTGTGTGTGCTTAAAATAGCCTTCATCTGCTACTCTATTTATACATTCTCACTGACAAGCGGCATATATCAAGAGTAGCGCCACAATACAGTCTCTCCCCCACATCACATAAAATATCCATTCTACATAAGATTGAAATATTCATATTGGCGAAGATCTGGGTACCTGGTGGGGAAAGGGGGAACGAAAATCAATACTTATGCATTATTAATCCACAGAATCTTATAGGTTACTTTTTGCCTTTATATCACTGGCACGTGTGATGGATGTGTTATAAAATTGGTGCGGAGTGTCTCGAAGTGTTTGCCTAGTTTTTCCCCAGTGTGCCCTAAGTGGATCTTTCGACGGCTCCAGGACTCAAAAGACACACCGCCACCACCGCCTTAACTTTTCATGACAAGACATTGAGCAAATGCTTTCATGGTAAACTTTCCGCTAGGCTTCATAAGGGTGCGCTAGTGACAAGAGCAAAGGACTCCTGAACTCCGCCGTGTGTTGATGTGTTTCCGTCTTTTCAGCCTTAACTTTACTTGAGAAACAATTTTTTAACTTTCCGAACCTTTTAAGAAAGTAAAACAAGAGAAATGTCAGGCCTTTACTGTCTTGGCTGCTAGACGTCAAATTCCCCATCGGATGTCTTTTCTATCGATGGGTTTCCGTCTTTTCAGCCTTAACTTCTCCCGGAAAACATTTCTAACTTTACGAACGTTTTAAGAAAGTAAAACAAAAGGAGTGTATCAGGCCAGTGCTGCCGCGTCGCCATCCACTCGCAGATATTTTTCTATTGATGTGTTTCCTTCTTACCACCCGTAACTTTACTAAAAAACAATTCCCAACTTCATGAACGTTTCAAAAAGTTAAGCAAAGTGACTATGGGAGCATTCTGAGGCATTTTTGCATGTCAACATCGATGAAGTGTCTATTCTCTTGATGTATTTCCATCTTTTCACCCTCAAGTTTAAGTCTAAAAGTTTCAGTTTTATGAACGTTTTCAGAAAGCAAACAAGGGGACAAGCGAGTATGTCAACCCACTCCTGCCAT
>NC_087151.1:38795192-38797692 GCF_035594125.1 Scylla paramamosain | reverse complement strand
CTCGTTTTCATGTTGCAGATATTAATTAATCCCAACACACACACACACACACACACACACACACACACACACACACACACACACACACACACACACACACACACACACAGACGCCCAGACACTCACGCTACACATCCATTTATTAGCAAAAGTGGGTCGCGATTCTCCGCATTAAAGGTTAGCGCTCAGGTCCTGCCGAAGCAAGCCTCCTTCCGGTGCCTCGGGGCTTTTTACGAGGCTTGCGACGAGGGGCATGCGGGGTGCCAAGTCCTCATATTGCAGTGACAGCCTGAACTCTCTCTCTCTCTCTCTCTCTCTCTCTCTCTCTCTCTCTCTCTCTCTCTCTCTCTCTCTCTCTCTCTCTCTCTCTGTTTTTCCCCCTCCGTCATCCGTTGGCCTTCCATCCCCCTTTCACTGCACTTCATTCCCTTCCTCTTCAAAATCCTCTCCCCCCTCTCTCTCTCTCTCTCTCTCTCTCTCTCTCTCTCTCTCTCTCTCTCTCTCTCTCTCTCTCTCTCTCTCTCTCTCTCTCTCTCTCTCTCCCTTTTTTACCTCCCTGACGTTCCCAGCACCTCCATCATCTGCTTCCCTCTCTCTCTCTCTCCCTCTCTCTCTCCTTCCTATCACCATTCCCTTGACCTTCTCTCTCTCTCTCTCTCTCTCTCTCTCTCTCTCTCTCTCTCTCTCTCTCTCTCTCTCTCTCTCTCTCTCTTCCCCTCACCTTCCCTTCCAGCCTCCTTCCCTCCTTCCTTCAGTTTCGTCTTTCCGTCCGTTCCAACGTGAGTCCGATTTTTTTTTCTTTCTTTTCGTCCTTGTCTTTCTCTTTCATGGTGTTGTATGCAAATGAAGGCGCCCACTTCTTTGTAGGCGTGGACAGGAGGCGTGAACGTGCAGGTGTTCGGTGTGTTAGAGGCTGGACGGCAGGCGTGAAGGACGGAGTGTTGCGTTAAGGACCATATTCTGAAACACCTCCGCGCCGCGCCTCGACTAGTTTGAAAAGTCTCTAGCTGAAGTGACACTGGTTTTTAAAGATGTTTCCAAGGTTGTAGTGGCAGATGAACAAGATTTCTATCGTATTAACAGGAGAAACACTCTTGAGAGCCAAGCTAATCGTCTATGTGGCCTTGGAAAACAGTCTTGGCGAGAGAGCGAAACGTTTCAGAATACGGGACTCAGAATGGTTCAGTGGCTGTGGTCGTGATGGTGGTGGTCGTGGTCGTGGTGGTGGTGGCGGGTGGGGCGGCGGACAGGTCTGGCGGGGCAACATGTGTGTGAGGCGAGACAGGTGTGTTTTGGGAGGGTTAGTGGGTCAGGTGACGTCCTCTGCTCTCCTCCTCCTGCTCCTCCCTTCCTCCCTTCCTCCCTCCTGTGCCTCCCTAACGACAATACCGCCATCCCTCCCTCCACCTCCACCGGGGCTCAAGCCAGGTATTGATTGGCTCTCTCTCTCTCTCTCTCTCTCTCTCTCTCTCTCTCTCTCTCTCTCTCTCTCTCTCTCTCTCTCTCTCTCCACCTTGGCTCTCCACCAATCAAGCGCAACTCCACATGTGTGAATAACTTAGCCCATCAAGGAGCACGCGACAAGGAGACACAACTCTGGAAGTCACCTCGCAGCTTGTGATTCAGCGAGCGGCGGGCGGAGGAGCAAGAGTTCAATAGCAACAATTGTCCCTATGATAAACTAGTGGCGAATGAAGCTTGTATGAGGCCCCACATGGGAAGAGAACGAGAGGCGGTAGCGGTAAAGTACAGGTAAAGGCTATACATGAGTCACTGAAGCGGCCGGATCCTGCAAGCTGTAAAAACAATGTTGCTTTCTCGTTTTGGCCCTCTCGCACGCTGGCCGGTCCTCACCCACGTCCGGCGAAACTGTGGGTGTAAAAGTGTTAAATCGACGTGAGAAGGTCAGTCTTGCGTGCCGTGCTCATCCACCTCGCTTAGTTGTGGTGGTGGTGGTGGGTGTGTGCGTGTATGCGTGTGTTGTATGGAGGACTTAGCGTGGTGGTGGAGGTGGAGTAAAGGTGTAGTTTCGTTGTGGTGTTAGTGGGGGTAATGTTTATGCAGTGCTTCTGTTTGTGGGTAGTGGTGGTGAGTTTGTTGTGGTGACTGGTGGTGGTGAAGGTGGTATCATTTTGTCGTCATGGTGTGTGTGTGTGTGTGTGTGTGTGTGTGTGTGTGTGTGTGTGTGTGTGTGTGTGTGTGTGTGTGTGTGTGTGTGTGTGTGTGTGTGTGTTGAGGGAGAAGAGGTGGATCAGTGTCGTGTTGTAGTTTGAGGCAAGAGTGGTGAGTGTGATGTGCGTGGTGAGATCACGTACACTAATTACATAGTGAGTGGTTTGTAATGAATGACTAGCTGAGTGTGTGTGTGTGTATGTGTGTGTGTGTGTGTGTGTGTGTGTGTGTGTGTGTGTGTGTGTGTGTGTGTGTGTGTGTGTGTGTGTGTGTGTGTGATGAACGTAATGGTAAATTATGCAGTTAGAAGGGAAAGTGGTGCTTGATT
>NC_087151.1:38780192-38790192 GCF_035594125.1 Scylla paramamosain | reverse complement strand
GTACATCCTTTGTTTGTGTAAGAGAAGGAGGAGGCTTTATTTACAAACACTGCTCGGGGAGACTCGATGGGAATTATTTTCGTGCTTATTGTGTTCCTTGTATCCCATATTCTCGATTTCAGTGAATGCAAAAATTTTGTTATAAAAGTTTGCATTTTTACTTGCGGTTCAGCAGGTATATTTTTGGACCATGTCTCTTTTTTAGGACCTTTAGTATATGGTCTCCGTATGCGAAGAATATAATAGAAAACGTAGTATAGAATAGAAAATCGAGTGAGCGAGTGAGAAATATTCGTACTTCTTGTCGAACGCCCTCGTATAGCAGATGGATGTCAGTGTACGTAGAGCCTCTCCTTTACTGATATTTGGCGTGCAAGTGTTGGCGGTGTCGTTCGTGCAGCTTTATGTTACACGATATCAGACGATACCTGAAGTGCAAGGATGAAAAGAGAGTGGCACGAGACTGACTGATTGATGTAAGGTTCCACATCACCATACCAGACGGTACCTGAAGTGCAAAGTTTAGAAGGGAGTAGCACTGACTGATTTACTGAATGATGTACGGCGCCGCAGCACGAAACCAAACTACATCTGAACTGCAAGGCTTAGGAAGGTGCAGCACTGACTGACGGACTGATTGATGTAAGGCGCCGCAGCAACACGACGCCAGTATGATGGGAGGATATAGTGATGATGGACAGCCCAAGTGACGGCCCGCGACCCTTCATCCCTCAGCGGCGGATGGCAAGTCCTCACTCCTGTTGGGATTTAAAGCGAAGGTCAATAGTTCAATAGTCGTGGATAATTCAGCATTGTTTTGCCTGCCACTCACCTTTACTCGTTGCCTAGCTAAAGGTGTATACTGCCCTTGATATTGGCACCTTGGTATCGACTCTCTTACTGTGATTTGAGGATCTTTGTAAAGGTGAGAAAAGAGAAAAGAGCAAGTCTCTTTGCTGCTTATTGTGCTAAACATATGTGTTGCAGCATGTATTTTTTTTAAGTTAATTTCGATTTTCTTGCTGTAACTTGGGGTTTCTACAAACGTAAGAAGGTGAAAGGGAGTAGGTCATTTGTCCATGGCCTTAGAGAGTGCGAATGAAGGTGTATAGTGTAGCAAAGGAAGGACACCAAGAGGGGTACTTGTGACGGGAGAAAACTGGAACTCTCTGCCTCTTTCAGGTTTTTTCCCTATGACGAACTGTTTCAAGAGAGGAATATCCATTTTGGTCTCTCTTCTATAATTAACTTCTTTTTTTTATTTTCGATAGAGGCAAAATAGCAGATTTTCTTCCTTTTTTTAATGCTCGGTTGAACTGCACGCATTATTATTATTTTTATTTATTTTATGTATGAAAAAAGGATTGACAGGTGAAAGTGGAATCCTGATGTGAAAAGAAAATTAGAAAGCAAAAGGCAATACGAATTGAGTAGATGTACATTACATTTCATTACTATGAAAACCTTAAATGCTTTAATGTGAAAATCGAGAATGAAGCTGCCACTACTCCTTATTTTTTTCATATATATATATATATATATATATATATGAAAATAATATATATATATATATATATATATATATATATATATATATATATATATATATATATATATATATATATATATATTATATATATATATATATATATATATATATATATATATATATATATATATATATATATATATATAATTTTTTTTTTTTTTTTTACCTGCAGAACTCAATACTCGTACATATCAAAATTTATGAAAACCTTGGAGATGTTTTAATGTTCTATCCAATTAAGCCCTTTGATACAAGCGTAGAGCAAGAAGTGTAAACTACCAAATTGACAGAGAGTAAGAAGAGTACGGTGGAAATCTCATCATGAGGGTGTTAATTATATTTTACCGCTGGGATGCGTTGGACCCTTTGATGCGACGCTTGGGAATTAAAGTAATCTGGCATGTGAAAAACTCGAGGCCGACGCAGAGTTGATCGAAGAGTCCCGAACATGACAAGGGGACGAAGGAAAGGAGGAGATGAGTGGAGGGAAGAAGCGACTGAGAAGCAAGAAACGGGAACCTGAGGCCGAAGAAGAACGAGAAAAGCGAGGAAAAGGGAGAGAGAAGAGAGGGACAGAAGAGGGAAGAAAAAGGAGGGAAAGGGAGGAAAGAAGAGGGAGGAGAGGGAAGAGAGAAGATTAGTGAAGGGAGAAGAGACTAAGAAGTGCAAAACATGATTCCGAAGCAGAGAGAGAAAAAGCGAGGAGGAGAAAAAGAAAAGGAGAGGGAAAGAAGAAGGTGGAAAGTAAAGAGGAGAAACGAATAAGAAGCGAAAAGTAAGAACCCTGAAATCGACGAAGGGGGCGAAGAGCAAACGAAAACTCATCATCGGAAAGTGCTATGCTTTAATCAAAGGTTACAAGCGTCAGCAAATTGCTAATCGTCGCTACCTTCGCTGACGATGCGAAGGAAACGTTTTGATTAGCTTACCAGGAAGTGACTTGATTGATTGTAGGACTTCGAGAAATTAACAGTCAGTACGTCTCGCCCAAGACTGATGTTTGAAAATTTTAAGAATGTTAAAGCTTTTTTTGGGGGGCGTGAATTTCTCGTGTTAATAAGAAAATTTCCATAACCTTATTAATTTTTCTTCTTTCAAGTTATGTCAATACTTCCTTCCAAAACTTCCCTCTCCTTTCCTCCTCCTCCTCCTCCTCCTCCTCCTTCTTCCTGTCTCTCCCCTTTGCTACCCTCCTTTTTTCCCCTCTTCCCTCTCCTTTCCTCCCTCTCTCATTTCCTCACTACCACCATCCTCTCCTTTTACCTCCTTCCTACCTATCCACCCTCCTCTCTGCCTCCCTCCTCGGTTCCTTTCCTCTCGCTCCGCCGTTCACACTCAAATTCTTCTTTACTTCCCCACATGTTCAAGTTTGGCGTTAATGTGCAAACTATTCCTGAGTGTTGCAAATATTACGGAGCAAAAAAGAACTAAAATACAAATATTGCTGCAATGATAGTGTTGTTCTGGAAGTGTTACTGAATGTGTTGTATCCCTTGGATTTCAGTTACTTGAGGTATTTCTATGTGGAAAGGAGATTGGCAAAGAGATGCAAAAAACAAAAGCTAAAGAAAATCTGCTTAATTGTTGCTCAAGAAAATAAGGAAAGAAAGGAAACTAACGGACGAACAAACTAACTAATTGGGTGACTGACTGACTGATTGATTAACTAACTTAACTAAGTAATAAATAAACTAGCAAACAAACTACTACACATATAAATAAATTAATTAATCAATAAATGAATAAACAAACATACTACTAAATGAATAAGTGAATCAATCAATAAGCAAACTAATAGATAAATGTATGAGTAAACAAACAAACAATAAATGAATAAGTAACCAAATAAATACTTAAATATATTAGAGATACTGTCCAATCGAGTCAGTGAATAAATTTTTGTGGCAGCTCAGTGATATTTATTTGTTTAATGTGTCAGTAACGTGTGTGCGCCGTGTGTCATGGTGTTATGTGGTACCTCCTTTACTTATGAGTCGTTACTGCGTTATTTAGTACAGTGTTCCTTCTTGCTCATTGTGTTGCTGCTGCCGCATTGCTGTGTGTCGGTGTTGTCCCGTGTTTTATTGCGTTCATTGTCCTGTGTCTCTGTTTGTGTTTTGCTTCCTGTTGTGTTCGTACTTCCTTGTGGTGCTTGTTCTGTTTTATTATTATTATTATTATTATTATTATTATTATTATTATTATTATTATTATTATTATTATTATTATTATTGTTATTGCGTTCCGGTATCCAATTCTCGACATCACGTATTTTCCCTTTCCCTTTTTTGGTATTCTTTGTGCTTTTCCCGTTTTCTTTTCCCGTGTTGTATTAATGAGATATGTTGCCTGGAGTCTTCCCTTTAATTGTATCCTTTTCATGTTGTGTTCTCCAATACTGTTCATTATCTGTTCTCCTTTTTTTTCCTTTTACGGTTATGCTTTGTGCTGTTCCCTTTTTTTGTTTTATTTTTCCGAGTTGTATTAATGAGATCTATTACGTGCTGCGTTCCCTTCATCTTTCCCTTTGTGATCTTCCTTTGTTCTGTTGTGTGTTATCAATCATTCTTCTTTTTTTTTAATGGTTCCCTTTTTTTTTGCTACTGTATTATGTTATGTTGTCCTTTTGTGTTGATTATTTTATCATTTATTTATTCATTTTATTATTATTATTATTTTTCTTTTTTTTGGGGGGGGGGCTGAAGCGATCAGTTTTTGCATTGTTTTTTTTTTTTTAGCTTTCTTTCTGCTCTCTTTTATTTGGTTACTTTTTTTTCCATGTTGCATTTATGTAGCATCTTATTTTCTGCTTGCAATGTCGTTCTACCCCTTTTTTTTTCTTATTCTTTTAGTACTTCTTATTATTTTTTATGTTGCATTTTCCTGTGTGTCATTCATCTTGTTTTCCTTTTTTTTTTCTCTGCCGTCTCCGTCATTTATACTGCCTTGTTCTATTAATGCTCATACTTTTTTTTATTTTTTCTCCCTTGTTGCTATTTCGTCTCCTCCATTGGTTATGCTGCATTATCCTGTGCTATTCATCATAATTTTTTTAAACCTACTATTACCTTCATTTTTTTTCCCCCATTATAATACAAAGTCATGTACTGTTCTATTGTTTTTCTCTCTCTTTCGACGTGCACACTTTTTATAATACGCCTCTCTCTCTCTCTCTCTCTCTCTCTCTCTCTCTCTCTCTCTCTCTCTCTCTCTCTCTCTCTCTCTCTCTCTCTCTCTCTCTCTCTCTCTCTCTCTCTCTCTCTCGCTCTCGTCTTTCTTATTCCCTGTCCCTCTCTCACTCTCGTCTCTCCTTTATTCCCGTGCCACACAGTCCGGCAGTCGCTCTGAAGGAACACTACTCGTATACCACAGTCAGGGACAATTTAATAACAGCGATCACGGGGCTGTTCTCTTAATACCAGGAACTTAACTTTAGACCAATTTACAGAGTGGCCTGGCCCCGTCCCTGTGTGTGTATGTTTGTGCATGTGTGTGTTAGGGGAGGCAGTGTACAGCGGTCGGCCTCGTCCCTAAAATATTGTCCGTGGCGTGGCGTTCATTAATTAACTCTGGTAATGATGTAACGGGAGTGACGGGTGGTCGAGGGTGGGGAGGAAGGGAAGGGTGACCGGGCAGTGGGGTAGAGAAAGTGAAGGGACTGAAGTGAGGGTGATAGAAGGGAGGGTGTGGTGAGGAGTGAGAGTGGTGTAGGGTGAGGTGAGAGACTGAGAGGTGACAGCAGGCGAGAGCGTAGAAGAAAGGGTGAGGTGAGGTACAGAGAGGGAGGTGATAGGAGGGAGGGTGTGCTGAGGTGCTGAGGAATGAGAGAGGGAGGAAAGGAGAGAGAGAGGAAGGAAGGAATTGGTGTTGAATGAAGAAATAATATACGAAGGAGAATAATGATGAGCAGGAAGAAGAATAGAGATGAAAAATTACGACCAGGAGCAGATTAGACCAAAGAGAAAGAAAGGTCAGGAGAGCAAGAAGGAGGAGGAGGAGGAGGAAGTGCATGAAAAACAGGACGAGTAGGAAGAACTGAGGCAGAAAAAAAAAAGGGGGCTAGATAAAATGATAAAATGAACCAGGCACGTGGTCAGATAAAGAGAGGGATATGATGTGAGAGGCGTATGAGGGAAGGGAAGTTACTGAATGAGGGGAAGTAATGAAGAAGACCCTAGGGAGGTGCATGATGGGAGGTCAGAAGGGAGAGGTTCAGATAGGAACAAAAGGCAGGACTAAGAAAGGCATTTGAAAGAAGAGCAAGAAGGGGAGGACTAAGGCAGCCGTGGTAGGGGAGGAAAGGATTGATCGTAAGGTTAAATACTGTGAGGCGAGATAAGAACAGGAAGTAAGGGAAGGAAAGGCCAGGGAGGAATTAACGTGTACAGAATAAAGGTGCGTAATAGAAAAGAAGGTCAGTGACTAGTAAATTCATCACATTGTCACATTGTCAATAGTGGAAGAGAATGAGAAAAAAATTAGGAAGGTAGGGGGTGTTGAGGTAATGCCTGGTAATAATGGTGTGTGTGTGTGTGTGTGTGTGTGTGTGTGTGTGTGTGTGGTATTTCAGGTGTTAATTAAGTAATTTGGCATTTGTTAATTAAATCGTGCTGTTGTTGTTGTTGTTGGTGGTGGTGGTGCTACTGCTTTTGCTGTTTTTTATCAGTTTGCAGATTAACATTTTCCAGCGACGTGAGGAAATAATGTTTTGAATTTGAAAGGTTGTCATTACTTATCAGTTATGATACACACACACACACACACACACACACACACACACACACACACACACACACACACACACACACACACACACACACACACACACACACACACACACACACACACACACACACACACACACACACACACACACACACACACACACACACACACACACACACACACACACACACACACACACACACACACACACACACACACACACACATCCTCACTCGCACAAACATACCCTGACACACACACATCCTCAGACACACACACACACACACACACACACACACACACACACACACACACACACACACACACACACACACACACACACACACATCCTCAGACACACACACACACACACACACACACACACACATCCTCAGACACACACACACACACACACACACACACACACACACACACACACACACACACACACACACATCCTCAGACACACACACACACACACACACACACACACACACACACACACACACACACACACACACACACACACACACACACACACACACACACACACACACAGAGATAACTAGTCTGATAGGTCAAACGAGAGAGAGAGAGAGAGAGAGAGAGAGAGAGAGAGAGAGAGAGAGAGAGAGAGAGAGAATATGCAAATTTTTCCGTTGACATCTCCTGCCACCGAGAGTCACTGCAACACTGCAACTCAATATCAACACTGACACAACTATTTGTAAGTATTTCCCCGCGGCCACCTCGCCTTGCGTGATACCTGCTCTCCCTCCCTCTCTCCCTCCCTCCCTCTTTCTGGGAATATCACCACGCCACACCGGTAATTTGGGTGTCTTGTTGTGTTATGTTGTAATGGATTATTTATTTGTTTCCATAAGCATAAGAACATGCCTCTCTAATATGATTTTTTTCATTCTTATGTTTTTGTTTTATTTTAGGTATCTATATTGCTCTTTGTCACTTGAGTTATTATTCATGTGAGCTTTTTCTCTTTTTTCTAATTTTGTTATTGATTTTTGTTGAATGTTTTATCTCTGTCTCAGGCTTCAGAGACCAGCTTTCTGTAATTAATAGATAGTATTGGAAAAATATCTCCGTTATTTCACTTTTTTTCGTTAAATTTAATAATCATTACCAGCTGATACTTTTTTCTCTCATTTAAGCAAAACGATATTTCTTCTTCAATATCTGACTTATTTCTCTTGCCTTTGTGATAAATAATCTTACGACTTTTTTCCTTTTACATAATTAAGCTAAAAGCTATTTTTCTTCAAACTTTCTCTCACTTCCTAAAAAAAAAAATGTAAAAAGTGTTGTTTATTCTTAAGTATTCCACAGTTTCTGTCCCTTCAGTGTACATTATTTTTTCTCTCTCTAAAATTTATTTCCACTCTAAACTTTATTTGCAGTAGAGGAGAGGTTTTCAAGTTTATTTTTCTCATTCTGCTCCCCGCCCTGTATATATTTTTCTTTCCAAGTTTATTTTCGTCGTAAACTTGATTTGCAAAAGAAAAACTAGCGAGGGGGTCTTTAAATAAGTTACCTGGCAATCCTGTGGTGTGTGTGTGTGTGTGTGTGTGTGTGTGTGTGTCTACATATGTCTGCGCCTGTGTCTGTGTGTCTCTGTCAGTGTGTGCTTTCTTTTAATTTAATATATAGGTAAATTAGACATGTTTATTTCTCATCCAAGGCTTCCCTGCACAGACCGTGGCATGAATGAGGCGCGTTTAATCAAGTGTCGCGTCAAATTAAACTCGCATTCACGGGTGTAATTACTTCTTGATATTTTTGTCCTTGTTGTTGTTGTTGTTGTTGTTGTTGTTGTTGTTGTTGTTGTTGTTAATAGACCTTGAATGAATTATTAACCTTAGTGTTTTCTTTTCTTATTTTTTTCTTCTTCGTCTTTTCTTCTTCTTCTTCTTCTTCTTCTTATTATTATTATTATTATTATTATTATTATTATTATTATTATCATTATTATGATTATCTATAAATTTATACTTTTGTACCTCCATGTGTCACGCCTTGGATTCATATCTACACATTTTGACCAAGTCTTGTACACCTCCTCCTTCCTTTCTCCTTCTTTACTTCTTTTACACTTCCTCCTCCTCCTCCTCCTCCTCCTCCTCCTCCTCCTCCTCCTCCTCCTCTTCCTCATCTTTCTCCTCCTCCTCCTCCTCCTCCTCCTCCTCCTCCTCCTCCTCCTCCTCCTCCTCCTCCTCCTCCTCTTCCTCCTCTTTCTCCTCCTTCTCCTCCACTTAAGTACACATATCAAACGTTGTAAAAGTTAAATTATCATGCCGTGGTATATCTACGTGTCCCGCTAGTTATTATTATTACTATTATTATATACGATCATTTTTCGTTTTTCTACTGTCTTATTTTGCCTTTTTGTTAAACGTTAATTATGACCTTCACTTTCTTTTCTTCAGGTAGCTTTTAGCTTAGAGGTTTGTTTTGCAAATCGAGGTCTTTTTTTTTTTTAGTTTACTATAAGAGAATAATCCAAAGTTATTTACATATTTTCATTTTGAGATGTTGCAGTCATATCACTTTAACTTCCTTCTTCGCTTATGCTGCCGCGCGCGCACGCGTGTGTGTGTTTGTGTGTGTGTGTGTGTGTGTGTGTGTGTGTGTGTGTGTGTGTGTGTGTGTGTGTGTGTGTGTGTGTAGGGGGGAGGGCGAGCGGAGAGCATAGGAAGCAGGCGATAATGAATGGTGTGGATGAGGGGGAAAAGAAAAGGGAGCGGAGTGAGGTGCGTGTAGGAAAAGTAATGGCATGAGTGAAGAATGATGTGGTCGTGTGTGTGCGTGGAATAAGTCATGACGAGGTGATTAAGGAAATGAGGAGGAGGAGGAGGAGGAGGAGGAGGAGGAGGAGGAGGAGGAGGAGGAGGAGGAGGAGGAGGAGGAGGAGAAGGAGGAGGAAGGGCAGAGGACGCAGGGTATGGAGTGCGTGCGTGCAAAAGTTGTTTTGATATGACCTGGAAAAAAATAAATAAATAAAAAGTAGGTTGTGTGTCTGAATGAGTAAGTGACTAACATGTGCGTGGGTTAGAGAATGAGGAGGAGGAGAAGGAGGAGGAGAAGGAGGAGTATGCGGAAGAAGAAGAAAAAAGCTGAAGAACAAGGACAAGAACAAGAACAAAAATAAGAACATGAGGAGGAGGAGGAAGAGGAGGAGGAGGAGGAGGAGGAGAAGAAGAGAAGGAGTGAGTTACATATACCATTACACAAGACTTCCATCAAAAAAATAGTATAAAAACTGGTTATCTTAATTCACGTCTTAAAAAGTATTGATTATCTCAAAAAGTTATTGAGACTCTTCATTGCCTTTCCATTACACAAAGACCAGCACAGAAAAAAAAATGACCATTCGCCCTTCAAAGTGTTATTCTGAGTCAATACAGTTATATCACCAGGTTTTCTATCAATACAATCATTCCAGCTGATGGCTCTCTGGTCAAAGTATCTCTTGAAGTCTTCCTGAGCATAGAGTTAAGCTGCTATCAGGTGTACGGAGCGTGAAGGCAATGTTTCTTTAAGTACGACCAGTGAACTTCCATAGCTTTAGTCGGGCAAGGAAAAGGCGGAGGAGGAGGAGGAGGAGGAGGAGGAGGAGGAGGAGCAGAGGCGCGTCGGGTACAGAAAATGATATCACGAGAACCGTATTCGTATTCCATTGGGTGAAAGAGGATGCCATTGAGCTCCCTCCGC
>NC_087151.1:38720192-38777692 GCF_035594125.1 Scylla paramamosain | reverse complement strand
AATTGTCTTGCTGCTGACTACTGAATAAATTGTTAGATACGTGAAATTCAGGTCAATCAACTAATTGACTTTTAATGACGACGGAATAATTAAGGAAATGTTTTTTTTTTTTTTAATATATTCTCATTTTGTTTTTCATTCGTGCGAAACTAAATTCTAACTACAAGGTAATAACCAGAACGGAGAATAATGAAATAATTAACTTTTTGTTTAATGAAGGCAACAAAAAAAAATGTTAGAATACGAGACAGCAGCAGTTTTGCGTTACTAGTAAAAGAAAAAAAAAAAAAAAAAAAAAAAAAAAATATATATATATATATATATATATATATATATATATATATATATATATATATATATATATATATATATATATATATATATATATATATATATATATATAAGTAACAAATATAATAATACAAACAATTAATAGGCGAACGTTTTAATAATGAGTAACACCAATTTATTAATTAATTAAAAAAAAACAAAGTAAATATTATGTGAATCACGTAATATTAAACAAAGCATTATTCCCTAACAAAGAAGCAGAGAAGCAGAACGCCTCACTTAACACTACAACACCACTGGCAGACCTCACCAGCATTGCCAACATACATAGAGACCCAGAGATCCAAAAAATCCGAGGAGGGCGTGCACCGCGGGGCTGTTACTGAACTCACAACGGCACTAAATGGACGCGGTCTCGTTACGGAAAAAGCCCAAAACTCACCGGTGTTCCCTGTCATTAGGCTCTCGTGAAGGAATGTTGCCTGCCGCTATGCCTGCCTGACACGCCACCGCCCGCTGCTGTCTCACGCCCACAGGTGCTAAGCCGCTGAAAAACAGACACATTTGTTCTCAAAATTCCTCCTGCCAGGGGAAGGAGAAGTAATGTCAAATTGGATGTCATGATCAAAATATGTCTCGAAATTCGGTGATGCTGTGTTTACGTTTGTTGTAGATTGTGATTTGTTAATATTTATTGGTGTTTATCTATTTGCTCACCTGTCTATATTTGTCTTTTTACCTAATGATTTATCTATCTGCCGATCTACGTACTTGTACCTGTGTATACCTAAATATTTCACTACCGATCTATCTATTTATTTACTTATCTATCTAACTACCTACCTACCTAGTCTTCTATCAAACAATTTATCTATCTACCTATCTATTTGTATTTTATCTGTTAATTTATCTATGTATTTATCTATCTATCTATCTATCTATCCATCTATCCACCTACTTATCAGACTGCCAAACAATCTCAAAGACTCCGCTAAATAAGGCCGTGTAGGAGGAGCAAGGCGAGGCTGCGCTGGGCAAACACTTCCCTAAGGTTACCGTGACGTGTGGGGCCCATAAGACCAAGGGTATAACTGCTTTCACAAGTTGCACGGCTCCATTCTTTCCGCTTATTGGGGTTGTTTAGAGTGCAACGAAGAGGCACGTGGCGCACCCTTTCCCCGCCTACCGCCACCCTAAAGGATTTTATTTGTTTTACCTGCCATTGCAAGGTGAGAGTTACCTGTAGCAAGATACCTCGATACCCTCCCTTCACCTCCCTTCTTCCTCCTCCTCCTCGTCTTCCTTCTCCTACGTAATTGTGTCTCACTTCTTTTATTTCTCCTCTACTTTTCCTCCTCCAACACTTTTCTCTCCTCTCTTAAATAGTGTCAAGAGAGCACCTCACCTTCCTCTTCCCTCTCTCCCCAATGCCTCCTCTTTCTCCTCTCTCTTTCTCTCTCTCTCTTCTAGCCTCCTCTCCCTTTTCTCCCCTTCTCACTCACTCTCTTCCACATTCACTCACCTCCTTTCTTTTTTTTACCCGATACACCTGCTCCTCCCTCTCCTCTCACTTTCAAATTCACTCTTCGTTTTTTCTCCTCTTTTTTCCTATCCTTTCTTTTTTTCCTCCACCTCTTTATTTGCTTACAGCCTCCACTCTCCCTCCATATCACCTCTTCCTCTTCCTTTACCGAATCCTTTACCCTCTCTCTCTCTCTCTCTCTCTCTCTCTCTCTCTCTCTCTCTCTCTCTCTCTCTCTCTCTCTCTCTCGCCAGCAGTGTCTGTGAAAGTGAGAGCGTCTTTGTCACAAACTTTTCGGCTCACAGTAGTCCTCTCTTTCCTCTTTTAATTTGCTCCTAGTCTCTCTCTCTCTCTCTCTCTCTCTCTCTCTCTCTCTCTCTCTCTCTCTCTCTCTCTCTCTCTCTCTCTCTCTCTCTCTCTCTCTCTCTCTCTCTCTCTATTTTATTACGATATCAAAAAAGGAAGAAGGTGAAAGATATTAAAGTCTTAGTAGCTCATTAAAGTAAGGCTATAAAACGTTAAATAATGATTGCATATATTACTCTCTCTCTCTCTCTCTCTCTCTCTCTCTCTCTCTCTCTCTCTCTCTCTCTCTCTCTCTCTCTCTCTCTCTTTCATCATGGTAATCCGGACCTTTCGTGACTTCTCTGTATTACTTCGTTATAATTTACCACCTCGTACCTCTCTCTCTCTCTCTCTCTCTCTCTCTCTCTCTCTCTCTCTCTCTCTCTCTCTCTCTCTCTCTCTCTGACGTTCTTCACGTTTCCATTTTCCTCTACCCCTCTCTTCCTCCTTTCCATTGTCCCATTTCGCCTCCTCCTCCT
The DNA here is from genome assembly GCF_035594125.1 of Scylla paramamosain. NCBI lineage: Eukaryota > Metazoa > Arthropoda > Malacostraca > Decapoda > Portunidae > Scylla > Scylla paramamosain. The sequence goes on along the minus strand of NC_087151.1, from coordinate 38,775,055 downwards.
CCTCCTCCTCCTCCTCCTCCTCCTCCTCCTCCTCCTCCTCCTCCTCCTTCTCGTCCATATTTCTTCGCGTCATCCAACCCTCCTTCTCTCCCTGACTCCCTCGCCCCCCCTCTCTCTCTCTCCCATCTTTCTTCCTCCTTCTCCCTCCTCCTTCCTCTTCTTCTTCCCTCCCGAAATGTTCCTTAATTTCCTGGTTCGTCTTAATGGCAGGTGATGCAAGACTCTCTCTCTCTCTCTCTCTCTCTCTCTCTCTCTCTCTCTCTCTCTCTCTCTCTCTCTCTCTCTCTCTCTCTCTCTCTCTCTCTCTTTTTATATGGACCACGAATTCATTTTTTTTTTCTCTTGTTCTTTATCTTTTGTTCCGTGATCTCCTCCTCTGCCTTCTCTCTCTCTCTCTCTCTCTCTCTCTCTCTCTCTCTCTCTCTCTCTCTCTCTCTCTCTCTCTCTCTCTCTCTCTCTCTCTCTCTTCCCTGTCTTATCCATCTCCTTTCTATTCATTCTCCTCTTCCTTCCTCGTGCTCTATTTTCCGCGACACTCTCAGCAGCCTGTCCTCCCATCCAACCACTCCTTCCATATACTAACCCTCTTCCTATTTACTTACCAAACTCTCTCTCTCTCTCTCTCTCTCTCTCTCTCTCTCTCTCTCTCTCTCTCTCTCTCTCTCTCTCTCTAGCACGATCCTTCAGCTTACTGTCGCAGGAACCCAGAGCACTCATCTTTATTACACCCATAATGAACGTCCTTCCTACTTTTCCTTAACTTCTTCGTCTCCTTCCACTTGCCAGACGCCTCCCGGACCGCGATCCCCCGTGTCAGTAAAGCATTGCGACTCTGCATATAATTGGGCTGGCCGGCGACCAAGTGGGGCGTGTCGCGATCGAGAGGGAAGGGTAGGGAGTGATGCAGGCCGGGGTAAGCGCAGTGTGGATCAGTGAGGCACGCGAGGAGGTGCTTTGCGTGTTTGCGGAGTGAATGGGCATCACCGGAGCGTGGGGACGAGAGGAAGAGGGGAGTCGGTTACACGGGAAGAATGTGAATGAGGGGAAGATACGCGAGAGATTAGGGATTATAAATAGTTTTTGCCCTTGAAATTGTGTTAGTTATTTTTCAGTAGTCCAGCTGTTTCTTGTCTGTATGAAGTGTAGTTTATCAAAGGAATAAAGAGAATGATAGACAGACAGAGTGACAGTCAGAAAGATAGAATGATAAGGCAAGTTTTAAGTGACAGACAGAAAGGCAGCAGATACGAAGAAGCTATCACAGGGCATATGATAAGCGTTAAGGTGAAGGGCAGCCAGACAGAAAGACAGGACAGACAGACAGACAGAAAAATGAGTTCTGAGTTTTGATGGGAGGTGTACAAACAGACGAATAGGTAGAAAGACACATCAGAACTGAAAAGCACACAACATTAAGTCATGAGACAGACAAATTATGAAATTTAAGTTACAGCAGAAGACGAAACAGAATATACAGGTCATCAGACAGACAAACAGAATATACAAAAAAGCATGAGACAGAGGAATAAGACTTTAGTTAGGGGACACATACAAAGACATAAAAATAAATAAAACATATACGTACAAAATAAACAATAGAATCTAAACCAAAGTGAAGAACAAATACAGAGACTGACACATAGAAAGACACAGACAGATAGACACACAGACATACAAAAATAGAAAAAGAGAAAACTTGAATTAAGGTGGAAAACAAACAAACTGACAAATATAAAAGCAAAGACACACCACAAGCGCACAAACACACAAAGACAAACAAAAACAAACACACATCCGTACAAACCAAGCCACAGAACTTAAAATCCAAAACAGACAGATAAACAGATAGAAAGACAGCCTTCCCCCACCTTCCAAACACACACAGACGCAGACGAATAAGACTCAAGCTGTGGTAGCCGGAATGGTCGGAGGTGGTGCGGGCTCTGCTGGACGAAAGGTAAAGAATGAACGAGGGAAGGAGGGAGCGAGAGATGTGTAGTATTTTATCTGATCAGCCTCGGGGAGATTCGGCGCTCGACGGACCGAAGGTAATGTGGGGCCGAAATTGCTGCCGGCATTTGCGTTGCCCTGAGCCCGACCGTCCGCCCGAGTCTGTAATGTGGTTTGGGGAGGACCAGGAGGAGGAGGAGGAGGAGGAGGAGGAGGAGGAGGAGGAGGAGGGCATTGTGGTGGAGAAAGCCAAATGCGAGTAAAGGATGGAAATTGTTGTTACTTTGTATTCGGAACTCTTTAGTGTTTTTTTTTTATTTGCCTGGTTTTGTTTCGTGCATTTGTGTGTGTGTGTGTGTGTGTGTGTGTGTGTTAACCCGTTCGTATCCGTGCCCTAGTTCCTTCCCTCGTTCCATGCATCGGTCTGTTTCGTTCCATGTTTCTCGTTCACTTTTTTTTATTTAGTATACTCGTATTTGTGTTACTTATTATTGTTTCTCGTTGGTTTTTGTAATGTTCTGTTTCCTTTACTGATTCACTCGTATGAAACTATTTTCTCCTTTTAAGCCAAACTCTTCCTTGCATTTCGAACTGCTTCCTTATAGAGAGAGAAAGGTTCTTTGTATCCTGAATGGCACCCTAATGTGTTCCTTGTTCCTTGCTATTCTTTCGCACACACCAAACCGTTTCTGCTCCTATACTGAACTCCTTTCTTGCATTTTAAATTATATTACTGTATCGTAAACTGCTCTCTAGACCGCTGTGTTTCTTGCTCAGTTAACATTACGGTGTCCTGACATTTTAAACTTGTAATAGAGCGATATTCCTTTTATTGCGTGGTATTCCTTGTTGACCACTGTGTTCCTTGTTCAGTGACTAGCCTTGTTGTGTCCAGGCTTCAGTTTCAAGTCCCAGCACCCTCCTTCTCTCACTTACATTAACTAACTAGTCGCGCCTTGTTATTTCACACACCAAACTGTTTCTGCTCTTCTTTTCTCGCATTTCTAACTATCTCGTTTACCTGATTCAGTGACTAGTGTTGTTGTGCCCAGGCTTCCCAGTACATTCTACCTTTTACTTATATTAGCTAGTCACTCCTTGCTTTTTGTTTATTCTTTTACACACCAAACTGTTTCTCCTCTTCTTTTCTTGCATTTCTAACTAGTCTATATGCCTTATTTAGTGACAAGCGTTGTTGTGTCCAGGCTTCAGTTTCAAGTTCCAGTGCCCTTCTCCCTTCCCTCACATTAACTATACTCACCATTCCGTGGATCACAGTACCGTTCCCTTCCCTTCTTCGTCCTCCTACAATCTCCCATACCTCTTCTATACGAGTACGTCCCCTTGGCTTACGTTCCCCTCTCGTTTCTTTTTTGTCCTTTCCCTTGCCTTCTGTTGATCTGCTCTCCCTTCCTTTCGGTACTCTCTTTCCAATAGTTTTTTTTTTTTCGTCTCTCCCTCTCTTCTCCCTTCGTTTCTCTTTCATGCTTCCATCTTCTTGTCCATTTCACAATAATTTGATTCCCTTTTCTGCCATTCACTGTGTTCCCATATATACCTCGTCTCTCTCTCTCTCTCTCTCTCTCTCTCTCTCTCTCTCTCTCTCTCTCTCTCTCTCTCTCTCTCTCTCTCTCTCTCTCTCTCTCTCTCTCTCTCTCTCTCTCTCTCTCTCTCTCTCTCTCTCTCTCTCTCTCTCTCTCTCTCTCTAGGACCGATCAGGATTTGAACCCATGACATGTACCTTTTCATTCGAGTACATTACCACTGAGCCACATGGAACCCCTTAGCATCAGCATCATTATTCACACTCCTCCCTCCCCTCGCATGTGATAATTGACTCCCTCCCGCGCACTGGCCGAGTACTTCTGTGTCTTCCTGTAGCTTTCATTCCCCCCGTCACTTCTCAACAGCTGTAGGGAGGCGAGATGGACGAGATAAGCAACGCACCTCAACAATCATTAGTCTCGTGAAGTCCTGCAAGACATAACTCCTTCCGTAATAGCCGGTCTATTTTTCTCTTTTTTTCCATTCCATCTCCCGTCTTCTTTCCACTGTTTTTCCTCCTTCCTTTGACGCAAACTCATCCAGGAAAGGAGCATCGAGCTGCCTGAGGAACTAAATTGGCTTTGCGGGAGGAATTCTCTTTCAATTATCCTTCCTCAGCAGCGAGTTGTGGAGTTTTTTTTCACTTATTTCTTTTTTCGTCCCGCGGCCTCTCCCTGCTGCTTGTCTGAATGAAAATGTTTTGGTTACTTATCATGTTAGAAGAAAGCCTACTACCGTGCTCTCTGCTTGTCGTAAAAGGAGGCTTTAAGAGGAACGGAGCGAGAGGACTAGAGGTCACCCTCCTTTGTACTTTAATTCCTTCACTGAAACTATCCCTGAACATTCTGGCGTCTTCTCTCATCCTTATTTTTCTTAAGTAAAATGCCCTATTGAAGGTAATTAAGCTTTCAGCGATATTTCTACGATTCCAGGGACAGTTTTGCAATTATTCTTCATTATCAGAATCCGACTAATTTTCTTTCTCCACGGCATCTAAGAATAGTCCTGATGAAGACTCAATGCATTCAAAAATATGGTTCAAGGTGGGATGTCTTGCCTCAACCTTCCCACTTTAAGGGTGATGTCAGCCTGGCATATGGTCGTGGTGGCGAAAAAATGAAGAACATAGAAAGTTGCATCTGGGGACGGCTGGTGCTGCCCCGCCCAGGAGACAAGATTGAGAAGGTGACAAGGGAAGTTATATTTAAGAGCTGAATGACGTCGGCGGGACTCGAACACGCGGCCACGAGATCATCACACCTTGAGGTCCAGCCAGTTGCGTTATTTATTGTCAAGGGTGTGTCTTCGTCTTTCTCTCCTTCAGACCATCGAAGAATAAAAATTTTACAGAACTACACAGGAAGAAAATGAAAGGATGAAATGTGAACAACCTTCTCTTCCTTAATTCAGATTTGTTATTGCTGAAAAAAGACAACTACGAACACCTTGAACCTGCTGAGTGTTATTGATTACGCAGATCACGTGTGAAGGTCTTGCCTTAACACGCCCATCGTGCCTACCCGCTCGTGCGCTGACCACGCCTCCTTCCTGCCCCTGACCCCACCACTCGCGTCTTATCCCTGCACCATCTCTCTCCTCTCCCCATTTTCCACCGAGCACTCCCTCCTCTCTTCCCTCCTCCTCCTCCTCCTCCTCCTCCTCCTCCTCCTCCTCCTCCTCCTCCTCCCCATCGCTGCTACTTACTGTACATTCCCAGTTTTCTCCACCATAGCCTCCCCTTTTTCTTCCTCTTTCTCTTCCTCTTCCTCCTCCTCTTCCTTCCGCTATGGCCTCTCCTCGACGTTGTCCTCTGCCGCCTGTCGGGACCAGACAATTTTCTTACCGATTACATAAAGCGTTTCCCGAGGGGATTAACGGAGAGTGGAACTACTCCTTTCCATTCCTTGTCCTCCTCCTCCTCCTCCTCCTCCTTCTTCTCCTTTTCCTCCTTCTCCGTCTCCCTCCTTTTATCCCTACCTCTGTATTCCTTCATCTCTCCTTCTCCTCTTGTTCCTCGTTCTTCCTTACTCTTCCCTCTATTCCTTCCTCCATCTCTTCTCTTCCTCCTCCTCCTCTTCCATCCCGCCGCCCTTTATACTTTCATTTATATTCTCCTTCATCCCTCCTCTCTCTCTCTCCATCTTCATCTCCTTTCCTCACCTCCCTCCCTCCCTCCCTCCCTCCCTCCACCCTTTCCTCCATTTCCCCTCCTCCCTTCCTCCCCCTACTAACCCCTCTTGTCATTCACCCCCCACCCCCATCCATCCATCCCTCCATCCCTTCCCTAATGTTGTGGCGCGGGGAAAGGTGAGAATTTCCCTTCCCTCAAATCCCTGCTTATGCATGAGAATTTTCTTCCAGGTAACGGTGGGAACGAGTTTCTAAGAATATATACATGAGGAATAATTTACATAAACTTACTCACACAGCGCCACGAAAATTGAAGGGAAGAGAGGGAGTTCTGGTGTCCGGGGAGCGTTTTAGGGCGTGGTAGCGGGAGCAGAGAGGGAGAGGGAGAGGGAGGGAGGGAGAGAGATGGAGGGCGTGGAGGGGACAGGACTGGACAGCAAGCAAGCAGAGAGAGGATGTGCAAGAGTCTCCGTTTTCGTTCACTCCTGGTGGGGATCTAGAAGGAAAACATGCGAAGGTAGTGTTACAAAGGGAGCAGGAGCGAGAGATAGGGAGAAGGCCGAGAGAGAGAGAGAGAGAGAGAGAGAGAGAGAGAGAGAGAGAGAGAGAGAGAGAGAGAGAGAGAAGGAAGGAACCATATCTGTAAGGACAAATGTTACTACAAATGTTCCTCGTCTTGCTCGGATTTACTTGTAGGGTTAGGGAGAGAGAGAGAGAGAGAGAGAGAGAGAGAGAGAGAGAGAGAGAGAGAGAGAGAGAGAGAGAGAGAGAGAGAGGGGGGGGGGCAGGAGGAAGGGAGAGGAAGACAAGTGAGAGAAAGATATGAGGTTCTTGGCTTTATCCTGACAAATATTACTTATGTGATGTTTGTTTTGAGTAGGGTTAAGGGTGAGAGAGAGAGAGAGAGAGAGAGAGAGAGAGAGAGAGAGAGAGAGAGAGAGAGAGAGAGAGAGAGGCTGTGAAATATGAGATCTTGGGTTTATCCTGCTACAAATATTACTTCCGTGACCTTTGTCTTACCATCTTTCGGTCTTGTCTTACTATGAGAGAGAGAGAGAGAGAGAGAGAGAGAGAGAGAGAGAGAGAGAGAGAGAGAGAGAGAGATACGGAAAATAAGTGATCTAGTCTTCATTATTATTACGACAAATATTACTTTTCCTATTGTCTTAGTGACGCAGGTAGGGAGAGAGAGAGAGAGAGAGAGAGAGAGAGAGAGAGAGAGAGAGAGAGAGAGAGAGGGGGGGGAGGAGGGGTGAGGGTGAGAGTAGACAATTCATGTTAGTAGAAGGTTGAGTGGGTAAGCGGAGGAGGGGGGTAGAGACGGGTAGGAGGGAGGGAGGGAGGAGGAAGAGAGAGAGTCGTACTGAGGAATGGAGGAGGAAGGGAGAGGATGGGAGAGTCAGGGGGGACAAAACAGTGTGGGTGGGTTGGAAGCGAAGGTTATTAAAAGGGATGAAAGACTGTCCGGGCGGAGGCAATGAATGGACTGGAGTTATTATATCACTAAGTAGAGGGCGCGAGTGGAGGGTGAAGGAGGAGGAGGAGGAGGAGGAGGAAAAGGAGGAACACAAGGGAACACAAAGGGTCGTGTTTCTATGAGTGTTTCTTTCATCGATAACGTAGTATCCCTTCTTAGTTCATCTTTAGAATCACGAAAACATCCCTGAGAGGCACAAATAACTAGAGGAGGAACGCAAGCGAAGGCAGAGTCGTGATCCTTATAAGTATTCTTCCATCGATAACGTGACATCCTTTTTAACTCTTTCACTGCAGCACAAAAAGCAATGAATGAATGAAGTGGATAAAAAGAATAAATTTTGCAGTTTCTAGGCAGTACAATGTTTAGAGATGGTGGCAGAGCGAGATATGTTTCAGAGAGGTTAGTAAATGAAAGGAACATGTGTTAAATAGTAATGAAAGAGTTAAATTATCTCTAGAATCATGAAAACGCCTTTGAACATCCCAATTAGTTTCTACTAGATTTTAAGGCAAAGGGCAAGAAAATGCTTAGGAATAAAGACTTAAAGGTAAAGAAAAATTAATGAAAGGATCACTTAAAGAAATAAAAAAAATAATGAAATAAGGCAATGGAGGATATGAGAAAATATATAAAGGAAGAATGGAGGAGGAAATGACAAGAGAAAAGGAAGGACAGAGGAATAAGGTAGTTGAGTGGGAGAAGTAAAGGAGAGAGAATAAAAAGCAAAGAATTATGTAGGAGGGAATAACTAAAAAAAAAATGAAGAAAGACAAAAGAAAAGACAGTTTAGGAATAAGAAATGAAGGAATGGCAAAACGAAAAAAAAAAAAAGAGAAAGAAATAATGCAGTGAAGGGGAGAATACAGGAGGACGTAATAAGAGAAAAAAAATGAGTGAGGAAAATATTTGTACAGTCAAGGGAAAATGAAATGAAGGAATGGCTGAGCGAAATAAATCATGCAGTGAAGAAAGAATATGTGAGATAATAACTCGAAAAAAAAAGAAGAAAGACAGGAGGGGAAATAATTAGAGAAAAAGAAAAAAAAAACATAAGAAGGAACACACTCCAAGAAGATTAGACGAAGAAATGACTGGTGTAAATGAAGATGAAAGAAATAATATAGTAAAAGGAGAATGTGAGAATAAATGACAAGAAAAAAAGAAAAAAACAGCCAAGGAAGAATAAATTGAGGAATGAACGGTGAAAATAAAGGAAAAGAAATAACGTAGTGAAGGGAAAGAGGGAGGAAGGAGGTAATGTGATGGGCGTGTGTGTGGGCGACTCCTCATTAGTGCGGCCCGTGAGTCTCTGCTTCTCCTCCGAATGCTTTAGTTCGCCTCTGCCAAATTTCTCGCCTCCAGCAATATCGGGAGGAAGGAAGCCGCGTCGTCTCCCTCACTGTACGTACATATTTTTCACCCGCATAAACTTCCATTAATAATTCTTGAGCCTTATGAAAATGCCTCTTGGGACATGACATCAAACCCCCTTTCCTTTCCCCCCTTCCTTTCCCTCCTTCCTTTCCCTCCCTTCTCCTCCTGTCTCCCTCCCTCCCTCCCCGCACAAGCTGTAATTAGTTAGTTTGTGCAAAAGTTTTCGGATTTTTAGCGTTGTTTTTTTTGCGTTCCAAGGGAGGAAAGGAGGAGCTGAGATGCGTCTGCTCTAAGTGTTGTCATTAGGAGTGTTTTTTTAGAGTCTCACGAAGGGACGGACAAACAGATAGGTATGTAGATGGATAGACAGAGACGTAGATAAGCAAATAGGTAGGTAGATAGATAGATACGTAGGTAGATAGATAAATTGATGAATAGTTAAAATGATAGATAGATAGATAGATAGATTAATAGATAGATTGATAGATATTGATATGCTGAGAGATAAACAGACTAATTAACAAACAAAAAATTGGACATACAAACAGACAGACAGATAGACGGATAGACACAGTGGATAAACAGACATATAATCACACCAGACCTGCCAAGCTTCAAAGGGACAACTGATAATTTCTAAACTAATAAACTCACGTTCTCATATAATTATTCCCTAATTATTATAACACTTATGATTACTTAATTACCATGACTAATCCTCGGTACGCACTTTCCTATTATAACGGAAAGTCCTAATTGCTGTAATTGCTAAATTTTTATATCCCCTACTCGGTCCATGAAAACTGCACAGATAATATTGGCTTTTACTAAATACTTATTGAGTTCTCTTATGGTCACTGAGTGGTGTGGGCAGCAGCTCGCCTCACTACCGAAAGCTCCCGGTTCGAATTTGTTACGTATTGAAGTATTTTATTGTATGTTTGATATTTGGCTTGAAGATAAAGGGATGACATGAAGTTCACTGATTCGTTATCTGCTAAGTGAAAAATAATGTACCGACTAAAGCAATAAGGTGATTCAAAGATAACTTCACGATAAGACACGATAAGAAATGGAAAAGTTTTGGACGGTAAATGTGACACTGTAGTAACGATGATGATGATGATGATGATGATAATGATGATGAAAAAGTACATTCACAACACACCCGTACTTATCGTCACTACTCTAAAAATGGCCTCAGATGTTATACATTAATTACTCTCGCCATAATTACTCGCCAGGTGATTGAATACAAAGGAGGAACTATTCATTATTTTTACACGTTCCTAACCCTCATTATTTACACGCAGCAAGTGATGGATTGAGCTATAGAGTCATAATTGCACTACACCTCATTATACCTATAGAGCATTTATGTCACACGCTACATGCACTCATACATACTAACTCCTTCACTACACACACGCACAGCTGCCGTAAGAAGTCATGTCACAAAGTCCAGTAAATGTCAGGGTTATAAGTGGAACGGGAATTAATATGTAGACTAATCGGCTTTTTTATTAAGAATTCCGTAAGAAAAGCTGAGGATGATACAGATGGAAGAAGTTTTTTTTTGTCTGAAATATCTAATACGATGCATCACTTTTCTACAGTAAAGTCGAATAACACGCCACACTCCTATTTTTTTCATTGTGCTTAGCCTTGTTTCTCAGTCTTAGGTCTCCGTTGTTTTAAGAAAAAAAAAATCGGTCAGTTTTTAGGTCTTAAAAGATTATTAACGGATCTCAAACTTAGGTCTTAGGCTATGTTAAAAGTTAGTCAGTTGTCTCATTATGTAAGGGATTAGTAGCGGATCAGGGTATATTGATGGAAGAGACAAAACACGGTAGAAGTGAATAGATAAGGTTACTCGACTTCTGACCCCAACTGTACATGACCACTGACACATTACACACACACACACACACACATATATATATATATATATATATATATATATATATATATATATATATATATATATATATATATATATATATATATATATATATATATATATATATATATATATATATATATATATATATATATATATATATATATATATATATATATATATATATATATATATATATATATATATATATATATATATATATATAAGAGAGCCACTGGACAAGAGCAATAAAAAATAAATAAAAAAGGCCCTCTTCAGTGCTAGTTCCTAAAGAGACTTCAAAAGGAAAAATCAAATAACGAAGGATAAGTGTCTTGAAATCTCCCTCTTGAAAGAGTTCAAGTAATAGGAAAGTGGAAATACAGAAATAGGCAGTGAGGTTGAATAATTGAGAGTACTGATTAACTCTTGCAATAGAGAGGTGGACAGAGTATGGGTGAGAGAAAGAAGAAAGTCTTGTGCAGCGAGGCCGCGGAAGGAGAAGAGGCATGCAGTTAGCAAGATCAGAAGAACAGTCAGCTTGAAAATAGCAGTAGAAGAGAGCAAGAGATGCAACACTGCGGCGATGAAAGAGAGGCTGAAGATAGTTAGTTAGAGGAGAGGAGTTAATAAGACGAAATGCTTTTCATTCCACCCTGTCTAAAAGTGCGGTATGACTGTGAAGCGTACTCTAGTCTATACATAGTCTATACAGAATTAGAAACTGAAAAGTGAGAAAAACTGGCGAAGACGACTCAGAACACCTAACTTCATAGAAGCTGTTTTAGCTAAAGATGAGATGTGAAATTTCCAGTTTAGATTGATAGTAAAGGAAAGACTAAGGATGTTCAGTATAGGAGAGGGGGACAGTTGAGTGTCACTGAAGAAGAGAGGATAGTTATCCGGAAGGTTGTGTCGAATTGACAGATGGAGGAAAGAGTTTTCGAGGCATTGAATAATCCTAAGTTTGCTCTGCCCCGATCAGAAATTTGATAGAGATCAGAAGTCAGGCGTTCTGTGGCTTCCCTGCGTGAGCTGTTTAATTCCTGAAGGGCTGGGCGTCCATGAAAAGACGTGGAAAAGTGCAGGGTGGTATCATCAGTGTAGGAGTCATAAAACAAGAAGTTTGCCTTAGATGATCATTGATGAATAATAGGAAGAGAGTTGGTAACAGTACAGAAACCTGAAGAACGCCATTTAGGAGAACAGTGACCGTCTACCATAGTAGCAATAGAATGGTCAGAAAAGAAACTTGAGATAAAGTCACAGAACAAAGAATAGAAGACGAAGGAGGGTACTTTAGATATCAAACCTTTGCCCCAGACTCTATCAAAATCTCTTGATATGTCTAAGACAACAGCAAAAGTTTCACCGAAATCCCTAAAAGAGAAAGCCGGAAGATCACCAGTAGAGAGACCATGACGAAACCCATGCTGGTGATCAGATGGAAGGTTGTAAACTGATAGATGTTTAAGAATCTTCCTGTTGAGGATACCAGAAATTGGAAATTAGATCTAAGGTCGCGAACAATGCAGAAGTTAATAAAGAAAATGTTGATGGGGGTGTCACGTCACTTAGGCTCGATACCAGAAGAAGAGCAACCTGGAGACATTTTGTAGTCCCCTCCCCAGACGGGAATTCTGGAGCACACTTCCATCCTGAGTAGAATATATAGCTCTTATAGGAGGCACGCTAAACATACACACACACACACATACACTCCATCGCAACACACCTCACGTCCTAAGAGAGAAAACGCAATTTTACATTTACTGAACCAAAAAGTGTGTCCACCAAAGAGACACAGCAGGCAACACATTCACAGCATTCCTTCACCACAGCCACAGCATTTCCCCACCACAGTCATAGCATTACCTCACCATAGTCACAACATTCCGTCACCACAGCCACAGTACTTACCATTGTCATAGCATTCCCTCACCACAGCAGTCTCTCACCATAGCCACAGCGGTGTTATACAAGCGCCACAGCAAGTCGCCCCGTCCCTCATCGAATGCCTAAAGGATAATTTATTCATCGTCTTTGAGCTTCCTGCCGTGTTGTGTGGCTTTTTTCACCCTTTAAATATAGATCGAAGGGGGGAAAAGAGAGAGAGAGAGAGAGAGAGAGAGAGAGAGAGAGAGAGAGAGAGAGAGAGAGAGAGAGAGAGTGTGTGTGTGTCTGTGTGTGTGTGTGTGGTTCCACATTTTATATTTTATAGAGTATTCACACACAAAAAAAACACGTTCTATCATAAAACCAATGCATTTTGCCTCCCTCTGCTCACTAATCCCACGTCTTTCAAACCCATGTCGCCACACGATGCACAATAAACCCATTCATAACAAAATATTAAAAAAAAAAAAATGTATAGAAAAAAAGACCACGGCATGACACGAGGCAGGTAAACCTTTACACTATTACATCTTCACACGCATGCGCAATACAGTCGTTGCCCCCACTCGAAACATGAACCTCCAACATACACACTACTACACACGCAGCACTTCCAGAAACACACCGCTCTTGACGTTAACAAGACATGCAAACAAATCCCAAGGCATCGGAGACTCGGGGTCGTGAGAGGCGAGATGAGGACGCGATGGGGACAAGGGCGGTGCATGGGGTTCTTTCCAATTCTGAAAGCCTGCCAACCATCTCACACCCACTGACACCCCTGACGCTTTTCTCCTTTGGTTCGGGTGGCTGACGGCTCGTGGGGATGTGGGGGATTAGCGGCACGTGGGGAGGGGAGGGGGAAGGAAGGGGAAATAGAGGGAGTGTGGGAGTTTGGGTGTTTGGATGAGGTGGAGGTTATGTGACGTGTGACGGTGGAGTGGGTGGGGAATAGTGGTGTTGTGGTGGAGGAGGAGGAGGAGGAGGAATGCTGTCAGTTGTGTGGAGGCATCGTCAAGAGAAGAAAAAATACATGCAAAGACAGACGGACGGACGGACAGACACGAATAATCCCAGAGATTGAAATTAGGTGCAGCACAGGAAAGTTTTTACACCTCGAGAGATGAATGCTAAGATGCTGAATGGCGGTTGTGCACTTCACCGTGTGTCACTTTTGAAATGTCACCCTGGTTATTGACTCTTGGCAAGTTAACATTTTACCACCGCTGAGAATGTCATGAGGGAAGCAGTGCCGGGTATTATTTTTACCTCACTCTCATATATGTAACCTTAAGACACTGACCTTCGATTTCATCTTTTTTTCAACTCTTCTTTCTTGGGTTTTATTCCGGCGGATGCCTTTGAAAATTTACATAGTTCATTGATTCTTGAGAACGTCACGCGGGAGGCAGCCTGGGATTCGACATTACAGGCTACATTACAATCCAACATTTAAAAAAAACCATACATTTACCATTTTTCATATATGAATAATTTTCACCCCCCTTGGACTCTCTTGACAATGGCAACATACACTTAAAGTTCCAGTATTACATATTAACAGCATTATTAAAGCACGTCCCTCACATCTTTTCCCATTGAGGCCACTGCTTCTCTTTATTCCACCACCCTATATGAGTTCGCTGCAGGACAAAAGCCTCTCCCAAAGGTTACGGAGGATTATGTTATATACCACGCCACGCTGACTTGGATATTCTTAACTGAGTTGCCTGGTCGCAGGGTCACAACTCAGCTTACGGCCTCTGCCTATTCTCTGCTAGTAGAACGTGGGCTACAGCGTGAAAGGAGACAGGACCAAATTGTCTCCACCTGGCTGGGCGGGAGACAATAGGTCAGCGAGTGGCGGAAAATCAGGATTGGAAGAGCGAGTGAATTCAGAGAGGGAGAGACGAGGTCATAAGTGGAATTGACAAGCAAAGGGAAGCTGAGAGAGGAGCAGAGAAATAAATATAACCATAACCAGTCTTTCCTACACAAATCTATGTTTATTCATAAGATACCGGATTATAAGAACAAAGGAACATTAAGGAAATAAGGAAAGCTGCACGAAGCCATCAGGCCTACACGTGGCAGTCCATGTATAATATATAACTACTTATTTCCACCTGCCATCTCCATCATTACTTGTTTGATCTTACTGTAAATTTCCTTAATGACGGCAATAACAAATAGATTACTATAGATACCAATAGTATAGTATCTCAAAAAATTAATGAGACTGGATTGAAATACAAGATAATTTTTCCTTAAAGGTTTGAGCAAATACAGGAATACATAAATATTTCCCGAGAAAGAGAGAAATAAATACAAGCATAATACTGAGTCTTCTAAATATATAGGAGTTTGGTTTGGTATAAAAGATCATTTTACCGGAAGGTTTAAAAGAAGACAGGAATACACAAATGACCTAAAAGACAGAGAGAGAAACAGACATAAATAATCGGTATCTTGCAAATGAATGAGAGTTTGAGTTGTAACAGTCGTTTTGCCGCAAGGGTTAAGAGAAAACAAGAATACTCAAATGCCCTAAGAGACACGAACAGATACTAGTAATCCAGATAAATTAGAGACAAACATGCAAAAAATCCTGTATCTTACGAAATTAATGAAGTATTGCATTAAAAGTATAAAATAATCTTATCCCACGGTTCCTCAGAGACAGAGAGTGAAACAGATTCAAGTAACCCGGTATCTAAAAAATCAATAAGACTTTGGGTTGAAACACAAAAAAAAAGAAAAAAAAACACCAGAAGGCTGAAGAGGAAACTGGAAAACACAAATATCCTCAGATAGCAAATTTGTACTGAATCAGAGCTGGCGACACCAAGCGTACATAGCAACCTGATGATGATGACTGTGAATGCACCCGGTAATCTTTCCCCCCTTGTATTAAAGTGTGAGGGCTTTGATGTGCCTTTCATGCCGCCGCTGCCTTTGGAGTGACTGAATTACCCGAGGCGCCTCCCCCTTCACCAAGTCATGGACTCGAGACTTCCTCACATGTGTGTTTCAGAGGCACAGGACAGGGAGGACTGTGAGGGCAACGGGAAATGCGCTTGACTAGTGTTGCTGAGAGAGAGAGAGAGAGAGAGAGAGAGAGAGAGAGAGAGAGAGAGAGAGCTTTCACAGTAAGAGTGGCAAGTGGTGACCCGTGCCAACTTTGTCTCCTAACTTATGTTTATTAGTTAATTTATTTAATAGTTATTACCGCTCAGGCTCCCGGTGTGTTTTGATGCGAGAATTAGGTAGCTTCGTTATGGTGACTTTATTTATGGTAATGCTGATAGTGACGTGAGTGACGAGACGGCTGCTGGTGATGAAGAGTAGGAGGTGGACGTGGAAAAAGAGGAAGAGGAGGAGGAAGAAGACGAGGAGGACGAGGAGAAAGAAGAATAAGAACAAAAAACAAGAAGAGAAGAAGAAAAAAATGTAGAGGACTAGGAGAAGGACGAGGACGAAGAACAGAAAGTAACACAAATTGAAGAATAAACAGCAGCACACGAGAGCAAAAAGTACACCTAATCCAAAGTGAGAGACGGAGAATAATAAAATGAGAGAGACACATGGTCCGTGTTCTGAAGCATTTCCACGCATTTCACTATGTTCTAAAGGCTCTAGTTGAAGTGACACGGGTTTTTAAGGGTGTTTTTACGGTTCTAATGACAGATTAACAAGAATTCCACATTATGAACGGGAGAAGCACTCTTGTCAACCCTGCTAATCATCTCTGGCTCTGGAACACAGTCGTGGTGAGAGAGCAAACCGTTTCCGAGTACGAGCCATGGTAGTAAAATAAGAAAGAAAAGAAAGGCGAAGAGGAGAAGGAGGAGGAGGAGGAGGAGGAAGAGGGATAGCAGGCATAGCATTTCCTTTCATATCTTCTCTACCACGCATCATCCATATCATATAATACCTCATCTAGACACAATAGGCTTACGAAATTCTTGGCTGAGAGAACTCCTGATCCTCCACCACCACCACCACCACCCCTCCTCCTCCCCCTCCTAATTTCATGATGTCAGCAAATTTAAATATGATGGAATTAATCCCTAATTTGAGACCATTACCATAAATTATAAAAGACAAGTAGGCCAAGAGCTCGTCCCTGGGGCACCCCTCTGATTACCCTGACCCGCCACAGGGAACCGCGAGGGAGCTGTTGGGTTTTTGTTTTCTGTTGTTATCCGCGAGGGAAGAACCGGGTGAGGAGAGTTTGAAGGACCGGAAGGAGAATTTGGAGAGACGTACAAGAGGAGAAGGACGAGGAGGAGGAGGAGAAAGAGGGAAAACAAGAAATGGGATAAGGATTTAATTTGGTAGATAATTCCTTGTCCTCTTAAAAGGGAAATACAAGAGCCGTGTGCAGTAGATGTAGAGAGGACGTGATTTTGGTGGGGCTGGGACAGGAAGAGGAGGAGGAGGAGAAGAAAGTGGTAGCGTAGGAACTGGTAGGGAACGCTGTGAGTTAATTGGTGAGGGTGGAGTGTTGCAGTGAAGTGGCATTGGTGGTAGAGGAGGAGGAGGACGAGGAGGAGAGAGAGGTGATAGCAGGTGGGGAGGGAGGACTTGTAGGGCTAGCCATGAGGGACAGCAGGGGTGGGAATGATGGTTATGGCAGAGGAGGAGGAGGAGGAGATGGTGGTATAGGAGGAAAGGAATGATGTGGTTTAGGTGTGTTGACAAGCTTTATAGTGGCCCGGAGTCATAAGGAGGCTCGTGACGGTCGTTTTGGTCAGACACACATACACACTCACACACATACACACAAACTTATCTTCGTTGTTGCTACTGTCGTAATCCTTCTTATCTCCCTCCTTCTCTCGTAATCCTTGCTATCCCTCTCCTTCTCTCCCTCCTCATTCTTTTCATCATTTTTCTCTCCTTTACAATCCACTCACTTTAGATAGCGCAACTCATCAGCCTCGTAAGGGTCAACAGGTATACTGGTTTTTTCCTCTTCCTTTGTAAGCCATTATGTCCCTTCGCTTCCTCTTTTCTTTCATCTCTCTCTCTCTCTCTCTCTCTCTCTCTCTCTCTCTCTCTCTCTCTCTCTCTCTCTCTCTCTCTCTCTCTCTCTCTCTCTCTCTCTCTACAGTCCTACCTCATTTAATTTAGGTAGTACACCTCATCACAAATAATCTCGTAAAGGTCAACAGATATACTGCTTTTTTGCTTTTCCTTTGTTACTCCTTGTGTTCCTTCTCTTCCTCTTACTCTCGGTGGCGCAGGGCAGGAAGTGTTTACGGCGCCAGGGGGACGAGTCACGGTGGCCAGCTGGGTCCGGCGCGGCGTGGCAGGGCGGTCACTCTTCTTGGGCCAAGTCCCGGGCCCGCTGCTCGCCTCCACCCTTGGTCTGCTCTCTACTCAAGCGTGCCTGTTCCTATGAGCCCTCCATGTGTTATATCTACATTCCCCTTGCCAGTAGTGATGCTGGTGGGTTTCATATACGCGTTTTGTGTACAAATTAATTGATTTCCGTACTCTTTCTACATATTATGGACCCAAGTCAGGGGAAGAAGAAGAAAAAAGTCTCGCTAAATATGTTGCCACCAAAACTTAATCAAATTACAGGAGATTCTAAACCGCCACTTGAAGACTCACGGACTAGATGTAGATTCCCTTATCCTCCTCTCTTCAAATGTCCGTCACCAGCTGATCGTGTGTCTATTCTCATGTCTCCTCATCACTGTGTTTTGGTCATATTAAAGAATTCAGCTCGGTTCTGTGCCCCCGGTGATCATGCAGTACTGGGTCGTCCCTCCCGCACTGGCGCGCCCTGCCTCATGCACCTGCCAGGAAGCGTGTCTCCAGTCCACCTCACCTGGCCACAAATCACGGTTTCCATTATATTTTTACCTCCACTCCTCAATTTGCGGGCGACAGTTCTTTTCTGAGCGAGACATATCTTACAGCGTCCTGCGGCCTTCGTGCGGTGGTATTGGCTCTCGTGTAGTGTTTCATATGAATCCATGCACGTGAGGGTCGTCATGCAGGTGTCAGGCTTTGGGAGTGACACTGGAAGGCTGCACGAGCGTCCACCTCAGCGTCACAAGCCCTGCCTAATCACCCAATCAGGAAGGAGAGCGCGGAAGCTAATCAATATCACTTTTTTATTCTCACTCACTCATTCCTCCGCCTCTTCTCTTCCCAAACCGAGCGAGGGAAGAGTTACTACCCCTCCTCCATTCACGTCCATAAGTCTAACAGCACTTTTATACCTACTTGGCCGCTACACTGTGTTAGGTGCGACCAGCGGCGTTCTCGGCGGGAATAATTTTTCTCCCGGCCAGTATTTCTTGTGGGGCGCAAGTTGGCGAGCATTACCGGGGAAGATGAGTGTTGGCGGGAGTGTGTGCAGCCTGGCGATGAGAGTCCCTGATGGATGGCGTCGTCACGGCCTCGGGAAAATGAAAATGACTTCGGGACACAGACTCCGAGTTGAGTTGCCATTACTGAGAAGAGAGAGAGAGAGAGAGAGAGAGAGAGAGAGAGAGAGAGAGAGAGAGAGAGAGAGAGAGAGAGAGAGTGAAGGGGGGAGCAGAGAGATATAGAGACAAGCAGATAGATAGGCAGACAGAAACCAACAAACAAATAAAAAGATGAACGAATAAAAACAAAACACACACACACACACACACACACACACACACACACACACACACACACACACACACACACACACACACACATACACACACACACACACACACACACACACACACAGTGACAGGAACAGACAGGAAGACGCGCTTAGAGGGACAAAGACAAACACGCCGTTAGAGAGACAGACAAAGAAGGGGGAGGAAGAAACCGAGACGAGGTTAACTGAATTACGATAATCCGTCTGACTTTACGGCCGACACGCTGGAGGCAAATTGTATGTAAATGCGACCAAGAGAAACGGGAGTAAAGCTGCAGTGTGTTCCTGCCTCTCATTATTGTCGCGGCCACCAGACGGCTGCGGAGCGGCGAAAGAGAGAGAGAGAGAGAGAGAGAGAGAGAGAGAGAGAGAGAGAGAGAGAGAGAGAGAGAGAGAGAGAGAGAGAGAGAGATTTTACAGTTGACAAAGAAAGAGAAACATAGGAATATAGACAGACAGACAGATAGACAGACAGGAACACACACACACACACATACATGCACACACACACACACACACACACACACACACACACACACACACACACACACACACACACACAAACAGACAGACAAACAAGAAGATAAAAATAGAAATATAAAATTTAAGACATGGCTAAACTGACATACTCAGAAATAGACATAAATATAGACAAATAAAATAAAAATAGACAAAAATAAACAAATAAAATAGACAAAAAAAATAAAATAAAAATAAAAGAGAGATCGACTGACAGAGGATTATAGAATACATGTTGATAAAGAAGGGGAAGGAGGAAGAAGGAAGGGGAAGTAAAGGAGAAAAAGGAAAGGAAGAGATAGGGAGGAGAGAAAAGGGAAGAAAAGGAAAGGAGGGAAAAAAAGAGAGAGGAGGAGGAACAAGGGAAGGAAAGAAAAGGAGAAAGAAAGGAAGAAAAGGGATGGAGGGAAGGAAGAGATGGGGAGGAGGAAGAAGGGAAGGAAAAGGAAAGAAAGGGAAGGAAGGAAGGAAGGAGGGAGGCGGGAAAATGGAAGAAGGAAGAAGAGAAGGAAGAGATAGGAAGGAGAAAGAAGGAAAGAATGAAGATGGGAAGCAAAGGAAAGAAGGGAAGGAAGAGATAAAGAGAAGCTAAAGAAGGAAAGGAAGGGGAAGATGGGAAGGAGGAAGAAGGAGAAAGGGAAGGAGGAAAGGAAGATATAGGGAGGCGGAAGAAGGAAAAGAGGGGAAGAAGAGATAGAGAAGCTGTTTGTTCAGTTATCAAGAGACAATGGTCACTGTAACCAAATTAAATGACAGCTTCCAGAGAGGTAAATCAGGCGGGTTTTCCTTCCTTCCTTCCTTCTTTCCTTTCTTCTTTCTTTTTTATCCTTCACTACCTCTCTTTCTCTCTTTTCCCCTTAACACTCTTCCCTTCTCTTACTCTCTCTCCAATTTTCTCACGAGTTTCTTCTTTCGCTTTTCCTTCCTTTCTTCCTTCCTTCCTTCCTTCCTTCCTTCCATCCTTCCTTCCATCCTGTAACCCTCACGATCTCTCTTTCTCTCTTTTCCTCCCCTCCCTTCCTTACCACTTTTCTTCGCCTCTCTATCTCTTCAATTTTCTCTCAAGTTTCTTCTTCCACTTCCACACCTCTCTTAGTCCCTCTTCTTCTTTTTCCGTTCCCCCTTTTTTTCCCTCTTCGTATTCTTCTGTTTCTTCTTTCTTTTCCTTCCTCTCCTTAACTTTTTTTTTTTTTCTAGCTTCCATCTTTATCTTTTTCACCAAACTCTATCATGTACTCCTCTCTCTCTCTCTCTCTCTCTCTCTCTCTCTCTCTCTCTCTCTCTCTCTCTCTCTCTCTCTCTCTCTCTCTCTCTCTCTCTCTCTCTCTCTCTCTCTCTCTCTCTCTCTCTCTCTCTCTCTCTCTCTCTCTCTCTCCACGAGTTCCAATTGAGTCTGTTTTCTCTTTTACAATTTTCTCTCTCGATCGGATTCATTTTGTCATTAGTTATTATGTATTGTTTCGAAACTTTTCTTTACAATCTCTCTCTCTCTCTCTCTCTCTCTCTCTCTCTCTCTCTCTCTCTCTCTCTCTCTCTCTCTCTCTCTCTCTCTCTCTCTCTCTCTCTCTCTCTCTCTCTCTCTCTCTCTCTCTCTCTCTCTCTGTCATTCCCTCACTTCTTCCTCTCACTCACATTTCCTCTCCTGTTTCCTTTCTTTACCGTCCCCTTTTCTTTCATTTCCTCCTCCTCCTCCTCCTCCTCCTCCTCCTCCTCCTCCTCCGTTTCTTTTTCCTCCTCTTTTTTTCCTCCAGCTCTCCTCTATTGTATTTTTTTTCTTTCTTCTTTAGATTTTTAGTTTTTTCTTCTCTTTATATTCAATTTATTATCACTTCATCCTAATATTTGTTGCACTTCCTGTTCATGCTCTCTCTCTCTCTCTCTCTCTCTCTCTCTCTCTCTCTCTCTCTCTCTCTCTCTCTCTCTCTCTCTCTCTCTCTCTCTCGCTCTCGCTCTCTCGCTGTCGTGTCATTGTATGTTTTTTTTTTTCTCTCTCTTTCTTTTTTGTTGCTCCAGAAAAGTTAATAGAAATGTATTGTCAATCTCTTGAGTCTGGATTGGTTCTCTCTCTCTCTCTCTCTCTCTCTCTCTCTCTCTCTCTCTCTCTCTCTCTCTCTCTCTCTCTCTCTCTCTCTCTCTCTCTCTCTCTCTCTCTCTTTCTCTCTGCTATGCTTTATCCACTTTTCCTTATCCCCTTCCACTTCTCTTCTCCCTTTGTCCCACATATCACAAGCTTCCCCTCCACTTCCTTCTCTTCCTTCCTCCTGCCCTCCTCGTCCTTCTTTGATTCCTTTCTTTTCTATTCTTCCTTTTTTTCTTACCTCCCTCCCCCCATCCCGTCGCAGTGAAGGAGAAACCTCTGTCCTGCCAACAATTTCCATCCCTCCCTCCCCCTCCTTCCATCTCTCTCTCTCTCTCCTCTTCCTTCCTTCCTTGCTCCTGTCCCTCTCCTCTCCTCATCCTCCTCCTCCTCTTCCTCCCTTACCCAAAACAAAACACATGGTTCTTTAGGTTCTACTGGAGGAAAGGGAAGGACAGAGGGAGTCATGGAGGGAAGAGTGGAGGAGAGAAGTGAAGAGAGGAAAGGAGGGACGGAGGTATGAAGAGTACTAGTGAGGATGAAGAGGAAGGGGAAGGACTGTCTCTCTCTCTCTCTCTCTCCTCTCTCTCTCTCTCTCTTCTCTCTCTCTCTCTCTCTCTCTCTCAGGGTCTCGGGAAAGGAAACACGCAAGAGTCCTGGTCGAGAATACGGTTAATTTTGCGTCCCCTTCATCTCCCGTAACACTGAGTCGGTTCGTGTAGCTGGGACGGATTGCTTTTTCCATCCACGACTTACTGTTTTCTTCTCGGTCTGTTTTTCTCTCTCCTTTCTCTCTCTAATTTCTTTCCTTTTTTTTTTCATTGTAAGGCACGAGTTTAAGTTTGGCGAGGAGAGAGAGAGAGTCTTCGTCTTCTTTCTTTTTTTTTTTTTTTGGCAAGGACGGATTTGATTTTTTGGCGTGAGCGAGAGTAGGTCTTAAAAAGGAAGTTTTTTTTCTTTGTGAGAAGTTCGTGTGTGTGTGTGTGTGTGTGTGTGTGTGTGTGTGTGTGTGTGTGTGTGTGTGTGTGTGTGTGTGTGTGTGTGTGTGTGTGTGTGTGTGTGTGTGTGTGATGGTTAATTATGTTTTGGTTATTTAGTCATCTATTTATATTATTTACCTTGATTTGCTCTTGTTTTGTTTTGTTTATTTGTTTTTGTGCGAGAGGGCAAACTTTAACCCTTTCACTGCGACACGAAACAATTAGCAGCGCCAGAAACAATGCCCGAAGTCTTTATAAGCATCTGCAAGAAAGTAAGCAGTGGAAAAGAATACATTTTGCAATTTCTTCCCACTTCGAAGATTGGATGTGGCTGTAGAACAAGTAAAGATGTCTCAGAGTGATTGGTAATTAGGGAAAGGTGTACCAAGTGGTAGTCAAAAGGGTTAAATGGCATGAAGTTTTTTTTTTCTTCTTCTTCTTCTTCTAAAGAGCATATATTTTTATCTTATTTGTCTGCCAATGCATTTTTTTTATTCATTCAAGTTTTTTTATTCAATTCTAATTTTTTTTTCTATCTTTTGTTTCATTCACTTACATCAGTGCTACCATTATTTTCCATTTGTTTTACCGTTTTTCGTTTTTGTTTTATCTTTTCGCTTCATTTATCTTTATTTTCACTTATTTTCGTTCTTTGTGACACGGATTGTGAGAAATTATTCGTTTTTTTTTTTTTTTTTCATTTTATTTCGTCGTGATAGATTTCTTTTCACGTTGGAATTATTGGTGTGTACGAGAATGCAAGGCGTCCTGATAAGAAAAATTGGCTTCTGGCAAGGACTGGATCGTATATTGAAGCAAGAAAGAATTTATGTTTATGCCCGAGAACATTTTTTACATATTTTCCTTTCCTTTGATATCAGAAAAGACTTTGAACCCAAGAAATCTCAGCCTCTTGTGATATGAAATTGACTGAGCGCTTAGGTATTGACTGAGAGAATTGACTGCCTGTGTGTGGGAGTATGAACTGACTACGCGGGACTTGTGTGTGTTGATTGACTGTGAATGAACTGCGGCGGAACTTGCTATGAACTGATTCCGTAAACTAACTGACTGCTCGCCAAGTTAGTCCATCAATTAATCCGTTATTAGAGAGCAGAGTGACGGAGGACCACTTGGCGACCCGTGTGTGTGTGTGTGTGTGTGTGTGTGTGTGTGTGTGTGTGTGTGTCGAGGAGATCGTGAGAGTTACATAAGAGTAGAAAGAAGAGTAAAAGGCAGAGTAAATTAGATTCCTTGTATTGTCCCTACGTCTCTCTCTCTCTCTCTCTCTCTCTCTCTCTCTCTCTCTCTCTCTCTCTCTCTCTCTCTCCTCTCTCTCTCCTCTCCTCTCTCTCTCTCACTCTCTCTCTCTCTCTCTCTCATAGAACTAAAAGATCCGCTGTTGTTTGCTCTTCCTTTGTGCTCCTTTGCGTAGTTTTGCAGTGTGAGGTGAACAATCCTGTGTGTGTGGGACAGGGGAGGGAGAGCGTAACGGTGTGCATAATATGATATGTGTAGGTGTATATGACACTTAAGGATCAAGGGTGCTACATAGATTACATCAAGTATACATTAATGAAGGTGTGGCCGTGACGCGATCTATATAGGAGAGCAAGTGAGTGGGTTACGGATACAACTAAGGTATTCTTAAACGTTCTGGTCTCTCTTAATGATTATTTTTCAAAGACTACAGATATGATAACATGGGTTCTCATAGGTGGTTTTTTTTTTCTGACAGTGGAGTCCTTATTAAACTATGTGCAGAATTTTTCAAAGACTACAGATATGATAACATGGGTTCTCATAGGTGTTTTTTTTTTTTTTTCTGACAGTGGAGTCCTTATTAAACTATGTGCAGAATCGTACAAGCACCTTGAAGTCTTCAGTAGCTTTCCTTTCACTGCGATATGTAATCATTCACAGCACTAAAGATAATGTATGAAATCTTTATCATCCGCAAGAAAGAAGGTGATTGAAAGAATGCATTGGCAACTTGTAAACAGTATAATGTTTGGAGGTGGGTGTAGAACAAGAAGAAATGCCTCAGATGATGAAGGAAAGATGTGCTGAATAATAGTGAAAAGGTTATGACTATTAAAGTAAAAACGAGGGAGTGACGGAAAGAAAGAAACTGACAACCAGCTAGCGAAGGTGGCGAGGCGTGGCTGGACTACCGCAGACACACAAAACACACAGACGAGTGAGCCAATAGTCGAGGCGGAGAAGGAACATTATTGGCTTCATTTTAAGGGATTCCAGATGATAATAAAGATGGAAGACCTCGCTCCTAAGACTCGCGCGGGAAAGAACCTCGTGACTCACCTCGCATACGACGCACTATGACTGTGAGGAAGGAAGGAAAGAAGGAAGGAAGGAAGAAAGGAAGGAAAAAGAAAGGAAGGAAGGAAGGAAGGTAGGAGGGAAGGAAAGAGGTAGGAGTGTGTGTGGTGAAGCAGTGTTAAGAAACGAACGAGTGTGCGTGATACGGATAGAAGTGTTTGCGGATGAGGGAGTGATTGCAACAGAAAAATATCATAAAGGATGGAAAAAATGTAAAAAGGTTTTAGTGCAATAGATAAGTTAAAATGTGCTTTCATAGAGCGAAGAGTTTGTAAATGAGGGAGTGATTGCAATGGAGAAATGTTTAAAGAGGAGGAAAAGAGTTTAGAAAATGAAGGTTTTAATATGAAAGATAAGTAAAGGAAAAGTGCTTTCATCGGTATAAAGAAGTGCTTTTCATCGGTATAAAGAAGTGAAATTGGTTGCGGATGAAGAAATAATTGTAATAAATAACATAAGAGAAGAAAATACTTAGAAGACAAGAAATCTAATGCAACAAATGTTTTACATACGATTTTATTTTTTTTAGAACAAAGAAATTCTAATGCACACAACTTTTTTTTTTACAGAAGAAATGCTCAATGCAGAAAAAAAATATTGACAGACTAAAAATCTCAATCTGATATGTGTAACCCTCCTTCCCCTAAAACACGTCATCACTATTCCAATTGTAATGACGATAAAGGATTCGAGGAACAAAGGAGGAAGTGAACAGGAAAGAAAAATGGTAATGGAGGGAGAAGTAAATGAGTAAGGCCGCATTTTTTAACAACTCATTCCCTGAAGAACCTTGTCGTGTTGAAAACTGTAGCACTTATTCAGAAAGCCGTAGTGGCGATTGTTCCTTGCATGTTGTGATTGGAGTGGGAATGTTTACGTCATAATCTGGCCCTAAGTTCCAGGACAATATAATAGTCTTTGTTCAGGCCACTGTATAATTGTCTTCTTTTCTCTTTCTTCCTTTCATGATAATAAGAAAGGATTCAGGAGAGGACGACTTCAGTGAGGTAATGAATGAAGGAGGAATACGAAACGGTTTTAGTTTAGGAGTTACCTTAAAAGTCATACGTTTAATCATGCTTCCTTCTCAGCACATCTTCACCCTTTCTGCTTTAGTAATAATGATAATGGCTTCAAGAAATTAAGACGTTAATAAGAAAAGAAATGATAAGACGGTTTTATTAAAAGAATTACGTAGTTCAAAGCCAAAACGTACAATAATATCTTCTCTTCAACTCTACTCTTCCAGCTACAGTGATAATAATAAAGGATTCAAGAAACTAAAAAGTCAGTGAGTAAAAATTTGCAAATGAGAAAGGAATGAATGTAGTGATGACTTAGTTCAAAGACAATATATATAATAATGATTTCTTTTCAACTTTTCCTCACCCTTCCAGCAACAATAATAATACTAAGGAATTCAAGGAAAGAAGTGAAAGAAAAAACAAGAACTAATTAAGGAATGAATCCAAGACACCTTTACCGAAGGAATTAGGTCAAAGATAACAATAATGCGTTCTTTTCAACTCGTCATCACCCATCCAGCAACAATAATGATAATTAGTAAGTAATTACAGACACTAAGGAGTCTGTGAGAAGAAAAATTACAACCGAGGAAGGAATGACTGTAGTAGTGACGTAGTTCAAAGAGAATAGCTATATTCACTAATACCTTCTTTTCAACTCGTCTTCACTCTTCCACCAACGATAATAATGATACGGAGTTCAAGAAACTAAGAAGCCAGCGAGAAGGAAAAAAATGTAACTGAAGATGGAATAAGAGTAATAAAAAAAAGTGTTTACTGAAGGACAGCTCGGCGAAGGCGGTGGCGGCGGCGGCGGCGAGTCCTGCCTGGCTCCGGAGGGTCGGCGCCGAAGGGAGTCGGAACTATAAAGGGAATTTAATTTCGCTGTTACATTTTCCTCCCGCCAATGGTTGAGGATTAAACTCCGGCAAGTCCTGAAGGTGCTCACAAATTAGCCACCCCGGGACCAGCCAAGCGGGCCCCTTTAACAGAGAGGGCGGGGCAAGGGGAGGGGCGGGGAGAAAGAATGGGAGGGAATGAGAGAGGGAGTGACGGGGGCCAGGGAGAGGAAAGGAGGTAAACAAGGGAAGGTGAGAAAGGGAAAAAAGGGAAGGGAGGGGATATGAGCAAAGGTAGAGAGAGAGAGGGGGGGAAGTGACGGGAAAAGGAGAGGAAAGGAGATAAACACAAGAGGGTGAGAAAGGGAAAGGAAGGAATGGAGGGGATATGAGCAAAGGTAGAGAGAGAGAGAGAGAGAGAGAGAGAGAGAGAGAGAGAGAGAGAGAGAGAGAGAGAGAGAGAGAGAGAGAGAGAGAGAGAGTGAAGGGAGAGGGAGAAGAAAGGAGGTAAACAGTGGAGAGTAAAGAAACAAAGGAGGAATAGGATGGGAGGGAGGGACGCACAGAAAGAATGAGAACGAATGAGAGAGGGAGTAAGTGGGAGGAGGGAGAGGAAAGGATATAAACATGGGTGAGGAAAGGAAAAAAAAAGAGTAATAGAAATATGAAACAGGGAAAGGAAGGTAAAGTTGAAAGGGAGAGAGAGGAAGGGAAAGGAAAGAAGAAAAGGAAAGGTGACATTGCTTGAGAGTTACAAGGACGAGTTTTTTTTTTTTTTTCTTGTCACTCTTACAACACTAAGAGTTCTCTCGTATCCCAGTCTTACCTGTTTTTACCTGCCTTGTTATGTCGATCCAGATTATCATGATGAGGTGAATGGAAAGATGTTCTGCTGTAAGTGTGAAAGTTGACTCTCTCTCTCTCTCTCTCTCTCTCTCTCTCTCTCTCTCTCTCTCTCTGCAGGTATTCGTGTGGATGAAGCTGTTATTTCTTCTCTCTCTTTCTTTTATCGTCACTCGCTTTACCTTCGCGTGTTTATGATTTCCTGCTGCTGCCTCACTCACACTCCGGTCTCCATTAAAACTCTTTCACTTTTTTTTTTTTGCCACATTGTTCCTTAATCCACACAGAGACGTTTCTTTTTATTTTGCAGCCATCTCTAAACATCATAATGGGTGCAGTTAGGGAGATTTCTTCATTTAATTTCCTTTTTCTTTCATGTACGTGATTGTAAGAAGACTGCACAGGTTTTAGTATTGAATTACTGCACAGTGAAGTCTCAAACCACTATATATATTACTTTTCCTGCATTTTAAATAGGGATTGATTGGTCAGTTTGTCAGTCAATCAAGCAATTAGTCAATCAGTCAACCAGTCACTCAGTTAGACAGTCAGTCAGTCAACCAGTCAACCAGTCATTCAGTTAGTCAGTTAGTCAGTCAACCAGTCACTCAGTTAGACAGTCAGTCAGTCAACCAGTCACTCAGACAGTCAGTCAGTCAACCAGTCACTCAGACAGTCAGTCAGTCAACCAGTCACTGAGTTAGTCATTCAACCAGTCACTCAGTTAGTCAATTAGTTAGTCAACCAGGCACTCAGCTAGTTAGTTAGTCAGTCAACCAGTCACTCAGTTAGACAGTCAGTCAATTAACCAGTCACTCAGTCATTCAGTTAGTCAGTCAGTCAATCAGTCAGTCAGGATCAGGATAGTCGTGATAAAATACAAGGAGTTGCAGTGTTTTTTTTATTGATTGACTGTACTGATCTTTTTCTTATTTTTTAAAGTAAATTATTGGAAGCAAAATAACATAGATGAGTTCAAAATATAAGATGAGTTTCGTGTGTGCGTTCAGCGTGACAGAAAAGTTATTTTACCATATCTGAAATATAAATTTCCTTCTTTTCTTCCCTCTCTTAATCTCTTCCAGTCTCTTCTTTTTTACTATAGATAGTCTCTTAGTTCCTTTTTTTTTTGGGGGGGGAAAGAGATAAATCCACAGTTGTTTTTTACCTCTCAGTTTTCACAGTCTAACATTTTTCTTTCATTTTATATTAATTGTTCATCAATTGCAGGCAACGCAACAACATGTATACATAATCTCTTTTCTCCCTTTTTTATAGCGAGATAAATCCACAATTAATCTTTTATCCCTCAGATTCCACAGTCTACTAATATTCTTCATTACTTTCTACCAACTGTCCCTCCATTCAAGGCAGCGCAACAACTATACAAAATTTCTTTCTTTCATTATTAAAGACTTCACAGTTGATATCTTACCCTTTAGATTTCACAACCAAACATTTTTCACTTGTCTTTATTACCTGTCCCTCTATTCCTGGCAGCGGAACAGCCATGCAAAACTTTATGGATGATATTCTCAAACATTGATGCCTTATCCCCACTGATTTTAACAGGCTTTATTGAAAGTTACGGAGGTGTTTTCAAGGTTTTTTTTTTTTGTGCTATTAGTGATAAATTAGCAAAGACTCTGCTCTATCAAATAGAAAACACATGAGAACGCAGGTAAACACCTCTGTGGCCTTTGAAAATGGCCCAAATGAGAGAGCACACCGTTTAAGAATACGTGTCCTTACATCATCCCTCCATCTAGTTCTCTGTCCGTACCCACCTAAACAAATCATAAAACTTGGGTTCTTTCCTCCCCCTCGCGTCAGGTCAATATTAGGTGGTCATTGCCCTCCACCCGCACCACTAACTCCGTGTCTTTTTTCCCCGCCAGATGTCACCCCGGAGCAGCCCCAGCCCGCCCGAGAGATGTTTTGGTACATCCTTCCCGTCATCGGCCTGGGTGAGTATATCTGACGGAAGGACCTGTGTAGAGGTATTGGCGGGAGAGTGCTTTTCTTCTTTTTCTTTTTTTCTTTTTTTTCTATGTAAGATGAGTTCTGGCCTACAGCAACAATGAAGTCATATTTCATAGACCCACTGAAGGTGTTAGTCCCTAAAGAGTATAGTCAGAAAAGGATTACCTAAAATCTTAGAAGTCTTGAAACCTCTCCCTCTTGGATCAGTTCAAGTCAAAGGTAAGAGGAAACACACAAGCAGGCAGGGAATTTCAGAGTATATGTTGCACATGATACTGGATTTGCTTTCGGGCTGTCTTCTTTAGGGACTGGCATAGTTGACCTTTTTTTTTTATTGTTGTTGTTGCCCTTGGTCAGTTCCACTCTTACATAAAAGAATGCTCAGTGCTTCCAAGGGGGTTTATCATCCACATCTTATTACCTCCTCATCTTATCCACACACCCATTACTCATACCACATCCAGTATCCCTGACGGAGGTTTGTGTGTATGAGGTCGAGGGGAGGTTCATGTAGTACACTAAGCAAGCACTCGCTTCTAAGGAGGTTTATCATTCACTTCTTATCACTTATCATCCCCTCTTCATCTTATCCACGTCCTGCCCATTACATTTAATTCACCTCCTTGAATGCCACAGTCAAGAAGAAATGCACTAAACTGGTTCAACCACAACACACTCACCAATAGATATGCTAAACAAACTTCACAGCACTGCACTGAAAAGCATACGTACTCAACAAACAGTCAACCCTTAACTCAGTAATACACACAATCAGCTGATTCAGATACACAACACTCACTACCAAATACACCAAACAAACTGAACATTACTACACTCAAGAATATTATACATTCCACACATGCAATGATAGATACTACAGTGAAAAACAAATACGCTCAACAGAATCAGCAAAACCTAACTCAGTAAACTCAGTATCTTCCTGGTTTTGTTCGGATGAATTGTGACATTTATTAAGTGGATACGTTCACCAAATTCATCATTTTTTTCGGTTTTGCCCCATGAGTATTGACATGAAGCGAATTGTTGGCAAATGGCAATGAAAAGCTATTAAGTGTTTCAAGAGTTTCGTTCTCTCCCTCACATGTTCGTTCAGGTGTATGAATATAATTAAGTCACTGATTACTTCCTGAACAAAAGGGGAATAATTTTATCTGAATCTTCTTAATGTGAATGATAGCACAGAAAATATGAAGGGAGTAAGGAACATTACTGAGATTAAATAAATATATGCTGTCAAATGTAAGTTATATGAATCCTACTAACGCATATACAGTGGCATAGAAAAATACGAAGGGAGTAAAAAAATAGCACTGAGATTCAATGAGAAATGTTTTGTGAGTTAAAATTTATCTTCAACTTTTTAATCACCTGTATGTTATCTGAGCTTTCTTAACGTGAACCTTGGTATGGAAAAATACGAAGGTAGTAAGAAAATGTGCTAAGACTGAATGAAAATGTGAGAAAAATAGAGTAAAAAGAAAAAAAATAGTAATGAGATTGAATAGAAATCCATTGCCAGGTGATCACACACACACACACACACACACACACACACACACACACACACTCAGCTATTCCCATTAATGCATTCAGGATTGCGCCACCTGACCTCGTTGTTGCAATACACCAATCACTCAATCATTTACGACTACCACTCATATTTAATTGATACAAGAACCATTTAAATGATAACGTTCAATCTAATAAATTCACTAGAACAGACAGGCCTCTCTCTCTCTCTCTCTCTCTCTCTCTCTCTCTCTCTCTCTCTCTCTCTCTCTCTCTCTCTCTCTCTCTCTCTCTCTCTCTCTCTCTCTCTCTCTCTCTCATCCTTTTATGGACGCTAAGTGAATTAGAGACATACGAGTATCTAACTAAATAAAAGCACTCTTCTACTTAGACAAATTTACATTACCTTAAATCAAACCTGAAATGCAACTTTAGTGATCCCGTTACGAAGGCTGAATATCAACAGCGCAGCACTGTCATCCGCTTTTAATTGACGCTAAGTAGAGTGAAGCGCCACTAAGTAAAGTGAAGCACAACTCATTGGTATAGTGATCCCGTTACAAAAGTTTAATGTGAATAGTACAGCATTTAATCACCGCCTTTGGTCTCTAAGTGAATTGAGACATAACCAAAAGGAATCACAAACATCTTTCTCATCGGGCAAACTTACTGCTAAAAAAGCAATCCTGAAACGCCTCTCATTATTATAGTGATCCCGTTACAAAGATGGGGGGTGTACAGTACAGCATTTCATCACCGCTCCTGATCGCTCACTGAGAAGAACGCGCCGCTTTTAGTCTCTCAGGGGTCGGGCCGCGGGAAATACCGCATCCAACACTGCGTTTTTGTGTGACGTGTGCTGATGGTAATGGAAATTCCGGCTTTTTCAGTAGCATTCTTAACGAGGAACGAAATTAGTCTTTGCTATTTTCGGCGGCTGAAATTTTTAATGTTTGATCTCATATCATGCAAATGCACATTGTAATCATGTCCCAGTGGAATTTTTGGAAGTGATGGTGAAACAGGAGTGTGTAGGCTCTCTCTCTCTCTCTCTCTCTCTCTCTCTCTCTCTCTCTCTCTCTCTCTCTCTCTCTCTCTCTCTCTCTCTCTCTCTCTCTCTCTCTCTCTCTCTCTCTCTCTAACTCATTTTTTACAACACTTTTATCTGTGGCGGCAGACGACCCATTGTGTTGTGTATTGTGCAGGTGTGTCACGTGTGCCCGCTGCTGGAACTGTACCGACATGAGCGTGTTTGTTTGTGTACGTCTGTTAAGTGGTGTGTGTGTGTGTGTGTGTGTGTGTGTGTGTGTGTGTGTGTGTGTGTGTGTGTGTGTATGTCTTCATGTGTACGTTTGCTATATGTTGCGTGAATTTTTTTTTTTTATCTTTTCTTCTTTGTGTTTCTGTTCTTTTATATGACATGTCCTTGTGTGTGTGTGTGTGTGTGTGTGTGTGTGTGTGTGTGTGTGTGTGTGTGTTTATAACTCTTATGTGATTTGTATATCCAGTGTGTATTGTGGTTGTGCTACGTAGAGGTGCTGCCTCGTGTATGTATAATGTCTATGCATTGTGAAGATCAGACAAATTTGAGGACAAGGATGATACGAGTAGGTGGAAATAGTAAGCTTTTATAAGAGAATTGCCACGTGTAGGCTTGATGGCTTCTCGTAGCTTTCCTTTTGTTTTCTTTTTTCCTCCTCTTCTTATGTTCTAATATATCTCATCATGTATACGAGCGCCTTTAACGACGTATAAATCTACTTCTGATATACTCTATATTGTATGCAAATATGTATGTGACAGACGTGTGTACCTCCGCCACGTGTTGTGAATGCCACGGGGAGTGTCACCATGTTGTGTTAAGGACGTGCCATGGCCAGGCTGGTGCCGTATTGATCACGAGGCGCCTCCCCCGTGGTACTGATGTGTCCCCGCCGTCATGGGCAGGGGGAGGCGGCTGGCGCGGCGGGTAGGCCGGGAGGGAGACACTGGAGGCTGACAGAGTGGAGGGGATGTCAGGGGGTGTGTGGTGTGTCGACTGGGGTTGTGTGGTGAAACTTCGGCTTGGATTGGATGGTTTGCGGACGGGATTAAGTGGATGGGCTGTAGGTTCTGCATGGAAGAGGAATTGGTTGACTGGGTGGATGATTATTGTGGTTTTAGAGTGTTTGGAGGCTGCGTGGGCGGCGGGAAGGTTCTGGTAGGAGGGAGGTGGGCGGCGGGCGGTGAGCAGAGGGTGAGTGGGTGACTGGGCGGAGGCAAGACCGATACTGAGGGCGGCGGGCGGTGACGTCAGTGTCCCGGATGAGGCGTGCACGCTGCCTTGCCTTGTGCTGGGTCAAGGCGCGGAGCTCCCTTGCTACTGTCCCGGCCAAAAGGCGAGTAATCTTCTGCATTCTCTTCCACTGTATCCATTGTCTTTTCTCAGTCTTAGTCCTGTGATCTGTTTTGAATCTCTCAGTTGTTTAGTCTGTAAGGAGAATATCACCAGATGTTAAGGCCAAAGGATGAGAGAAAACGCAGACCAGTGGAAGTACCTGTGGAAAGTTACGTTACTGACTATGACTATACAATGCAGAGAGGTGGCTTACAGTGTGCCAAGGTCTACAAAAACGGTATTAATCATCGCGTAGCCTTTTGTCGTAACAGACGTTAAGTGACGAAGAATAAATGTCAATGGTAAAATATCCAGATTGAAAATTGTCCCTTTCTCTTAAAAAAAAAAAAAAAAAAGTCCTTACATTAGATGCAAATCAATCTCGCTTACCAATTAGAGTTTGAAAGAAACCGCTGCGAAACCAAGAGACTAATAAAACTTTTCGAGGAAACTTTGTGAAATATATGGCTCTTAATTAAGGTTCCCCCACAAAAGAAAAAAATCAATAGAAAACTGGTTCCAATCGGGCTGGCCAACTTATTCCTGGAGGCGTCTTGATACTCTGCTTTAATCGCAGCTCAAGTCACGGGAATATGTAGGACCACCAGACTCAAGCAAGAAGTTCCAGAGTCACGGAATTGCATAAAGAGGAAAACCCGAAGCACTCACAGGCATTTCTTTATTGGTATGATCGAGGAATCTTTGCCCAACTTTTTACAATAGAACTCCGTGCTGCCTGAGGGAAGGTAAGCGGGAGGAGAGAGGGGAAAGAGGGGGAGGGGAGGAGGAAGAAGCAGGTAATCAAGGAGGGACTGACGTGGGATGCAAGCGAGGGAGGCTCCTGAGGGAAGGATTCACGGGTATTCCTAGTGAATGGTCATGATTCATGAGTCTGAGTCAGCCCTTCAGGTGGTGAGGCACGTTGCCGGGGCCGCTTCGCTGACCTGGCGCTGGCAGCTGGATGCGTGACCCACTGACCGAGAGGCCCGCGAAGCGCTTGGCGGCGTGTCGCTCCAGCAGCTGAGGGGCGTGGTGGTCTCGTCCCGGCAGGTGTTGATATCGAGATACTGTGTGGTCGTGGACGAGGGACACAGGGGAGTAAGGAAGTTGCTGTGTTTATTTGTTTTTGTCTTTTTCATTCTTTGTATAATTTTCTATTTCTCCTTTATATATTCTATTATTTATTCATTTCCTCCTTTATTTTGTATTTATTTGTGTTTTTCTTACGCTTTGTCTTTTCTTTACATAGACAAGAAATTTTTTTTTTTATTACCAATCAGAAATCCAAGCTTTTTTTTTTTTCGTACGCCACCAGAGATTCTCAAACTCTGCCTCATGAATGGCATTGCAAATTCGTGATCATCCCACTCGTCCGGGAATTCATCTACTAATAAAGAAAAA
Organism: Scylla paramamosain; assembly: GCF_035594125.1. Taxonomy (NCBI): domain Eukaryota; kingdom Metazoa; phylum Arthropoda; class Malacostraca; order Decapoda; family Portunidae; genus Scylla; species Scylla paramamosain. The sequence goes on along the minus strand of NC_087151.1, from coordinate 38,740,205 downwards.
TAAAAAGGAGTGTTTGCTTCCTCACAAGTCACATTTGTCGAGCATTCATCACAAGCAATAGTAATGATGATGGTGATGATGATGATGATGCAGCTCCGGTTAATTACAGGTATTGTAGATAACCACAAGCGTTCCTCTGGCCCACACTCAGCCTCCTCCTCTTCGTCTTCCTTCTCCTCCTCCAGTCTCTCAAGTTCCTCCGCGCGCTGTCCATTCATCCTCCACTTCGCCTCGCCTCCCTGGACCTATTCAGAGTTTTCTTCCTTCGCCTTTCAGTGACACTAATGAATAGACCCTCAAACCTATTCACGGCACCATATCCTTATTAAGATTATGGAAATCGTGATGTACTACGCATGTGTGTGTGTGTGTGTGTGTGTGTGTGTGTGTGTGTGTGTGTGTGTGTGAGGTGAAATGTTTAAGAGAACGATGACGATTTTTATGGATTAGGTTTCTATGGAGCTCTAATTGGTTAGTTTTCTAGGTGGCTGGGTGGCTTATTACCTAGTTGGCTATTTTGTTGGCTGCGAAGGTAAATGGCTAACTATCTGGCTGACTGGGTGGCTAGTTGGTTGGCTGGCTGACTGGTTGAGTGACTGATGGTCTGGCTGAGTGGCTGACGGTCCGGCTGGCTGGCTGGCTGACAGGCTAGCTGACTAAGTGGCTAGCTGACTAGTTGGCTGGCTGGTCGGCTGACTGGCTGTCTGGTTGGCTGGCCGGCTTGCTGGCTGGCTGGCTGGCTGACAAGCTAGCTGACTGAGTGGCTGGCTGACTAGTTGGCTGGTTGGTCGGCTGGCTGGTTGGCTGGCTGGTCGGCTGGCTGGTTGGCTGGCTGGCTGGCTGGTAGGCTAGCTGATTGAGTGGCTGGCTGACTAGTTGGCTGGCTGGCTGGCTGGCTGGCTGGCTGGCTGGCTGGCTGGCTGGTTAGCTGACTGAGTGGTTAGCTGGCTCGCTGGAGCCGGTACCTTTGGCTTAGATTAATTAGTTGTTGTTACGAAAACTTTGGTCTCTTGAAGTGCGTGCTCTCCTCAGTGGCCCCCTTCGGGGTGCCCCTTTTGCTCCTGCGCCTTGAGAGAACACCGCCAGGGAACCACTTAGACCTTCGCTTCTTACAGTCACATAGTTGCCTCCGCGCCTCCTCTTTCACCTCCCTCCCTTCCCTTGCCTGGAGCTTGATGATAATAGATCTCTCTGGAGGCCGAGCGAGCTCTGCAAACCAATAGAAAGAAAAACCCATTAAGTGACGCCCGTCCCGAAATAAAGGTTGCCATCATAATATTTTATCTCCTGTTCGGTGTGCCTATGGGGAACCTACTCGTATCTCGAACCTATATACTCCCTGACGCGTTTGGTGTTCCCCTTCTATTGGCGCCTCGAGGCTTTCCTTCCTCGTTCACTCTCCCTCGCTCTGTCACACTCCTCACACTCTTCCATATATACTCGTTTCCTCTCCTCCCCGTGTGTTGCCCCGTCTCCTTGCCTTTCATTCACTCCCCTGTTTATCATTCTATCTCCAGGTCTTTCACCTTCCCCAACATCTCGTCTCCTCATCTCTTTCCTCTCGTTCCCGTTCACCTCATCTATACTTACCCTCCCTATCCATTCCATCGGCCTGCTATGCCATCCACTCATCCCCTCACTCTGCTCCCTCGCCTCCAGCCGCCAAGTGTTTGTTCCCTCGCCTGTTCCTCCTCGGGTCGGTGGTGAAGAGAATGAGGGAGTGAGAGGAGGGAGGGAGAGAAAGGATAATTTCGCCGCCTGTTTTGTGCTGCTAAACTCTCGTAAAATCTCAATATTGAACACCTTCACGAGCCTCTCCAGCACTGTCCTCCTCCTCCTCCTCCTCCTCCTCCTCTTCCTCCTGGCCTCCTCCTCCTACCCCAGTACTCATCTCCTTTCTCCTCCTCCTCTTCTCTTCTCTCTTCCTCCCTCACGCCTCCACTTCTCCTGGTTATAATAGCTGGTTTCGTTGTCCTGCGCTCCCAGACGAACCTTCCGGCTCATCTTTTCCTTTTTTTTTGCTTCACGTTCACAGCCCCTAAAGAGAGCTTAGTCAGGCTGGGTGTCCACGCGCATAGCTGGCTGGCGGCGGCGAGGGTCAGGCGGCGCGTGGCTGGTGGGAAGGAAAGAGGGAGGAAAGATAATAAAGGAGGGGTTTTAGGGGGCCTTCACATCACCTTCCATCGCTGCGACGAAGATGGAGGGACGCGAATCAGGAAGAGGCTGTGGCTGAGGCTGGGGGTTTGAAAGAGGAGGAGGAGGAGGCGACGGCTAGCGAGGGGAAATGTCACAGAGTACCATACGATACATTTTTCATTTCAATTTTTCTCGGAGGAGGAGGAGGAGGAGGAGGAGGAGGAGAAGAGAGATTAGGTTTAGTAAAAGCAGTCGATGGAAGAGGGCGTTTAAAGACGAAAAACACGAGGAAGAGGAAAAAGAGGAAAAGAGAAAAATAACAGAATGAAGACGAGTAGGAAGAGGAGGAGGAAAAGGAAAACATGATGAAGTGAAAGGAAGCCGGATGGAAGAAGTGAAACTGGAGAAATAGAGACAATGAGAAATTAGAGTCTAGAGGATAAACAGAGCACAAGAAGAAGGAGAAGGAGGAGGAGAAGAAGAAGAGAAGAAGAAGAGGGGGAAGAAGAAGAAGAAGAAGAAGAAGAAGAAGAAGAGGAGGAGGAGGAGAAGGAGGAGGAGAATACAAAGGAATACAAAGGAAAGCCAAACAGCAACAGAAATTTTGGTCCTTGCAAGGCTGTTTGGTAACTACTTCTAACTAGCTACAGTGAAGAGAGACAGGACAGCATAGCAGAAGGCTCCTCAGAAGCAGAAGGAGGAGAAGGAGGAGGAGGAAGAGGAGGAAGAGAAGGAGGAGGAGGAGGAGGAGAAAAATAGGGAGAGAGAGAGAGAGAGAGAGAGAGAGGGGGGGGGGGAGGATAAGCCTGTGCCTGAAGGTTGGGGAAGAATAGAAGCAAAAAAAGACAGGCCAAGAGGTCCGGGTGGGAGCTTAAGGCACGAAGCAATTAGAGCTGTTCTGAAACCTGGACGGAGATGCGGTTCTGAAAGTTTCCAGCGATTCTCCTTTATATATAAACCCCTTTTTTCCCCTTACGGTCCGAGCGTGAGTGATGAGCTGGGAACTCGAAGTGGCGGGGAGGCGGCGCAAGATGAAGCTGGCAAGACCACAGGGTCCACTGAGGCAGGAGGTGGACACAAAGGGCGCCGCGAATGTGACTCCCTCTCTGCCCTCTCATAACCTGAAGCCTTGGAGAAGAAGCGAACGAGAAGGAAGAGAAGAAGAAGAAGGATAATTTGAGACCAGGAGAGGAGATGCTGCATGATCCATTGAGATGCGGCAACACTGGTGATGGAAGATGAAGAATTGACACTCCCTGTTTCCCTTCCTGCTCTCTCTCTCCCACACTCTCCTTCTCCCTTCCCGCCCGGCCGACACCAAAACAAACAGAATTAGTCTGCTTCTGGCGGACGGCCGTGTTTTCACCCCTCGGGCTACTAATGCTTCTGGGACTTGTGAGCTGCTTTGAGACGGAGAGGAAAGAGGAAGAGGAAAAGGAAAAGGAGCAGGAGGAGGAGCTTGGAGGAACGAAGGGAGGGATGAAAGAGATGAGAGAGAGAAAGAGAGAGAGAATGTTGTTTCGAGAATTCCCTGTTGTTTTGACTTAGAGATGAAAAAAGACGTGACCTGAAAAGACTGTAAGAGGAGGAGAGTGTCTGCGAATGAGGTTTAAGGCTCGCAAGAAAAATTTGGCGTCAGTTGGGGAATTCGCCTCTTAACTTCGAGGGGAGATGGGCGAAGGGAGAGAGAGGGAGAGGACGGGAGGGGACGGAGGAGGAGGAGGTGTAGGAAGGAGAAACGCTGCCAACGAAACTGCTAAACGTGGCAAGTGGTCCTTCCTCCCCTTAACCCTTTCCTCTCTCTCTCTCTCTCTCTCTCTCTCTCTCTCTCTCTCTCTCTCTCTCTCTCTCTCTCTCTCTCTCTCTCTCTCTCTCTCTCTCTGCGCCCTGATCCAATATTTATCTCTGTTTTTCCCCTCCACCCATCTCTCTCTCTCTCTCTCTCTCTCTCTCTCTCTCTCTCTCTCTCTCTCTCTCTCTCTCTCTCTCTCTCTCTCTCTCTCTCTCTCTCTCTCTCTCGCTCTCGCTCCCCTTCTCCTCTCTATCTCTCCCTCTCTTTTTCTCTCCCTTCTTTTGCTTTAACATAATTTACTTCGTCATCATCTTCCTCGTTCCCTTCCATAAATCTTACAACCACCACCACCACTACCTTCAACCACTACCTCCACCACCATCACCACCCTCAACCACCACCACCACCACCACCACCACCACTACTACCACCACCACTACTACTACCACTTCGCATTTACCATTCACTTTCCACCAACATCTCACATCAAGATCAGTTTGTGTTATGGTCAATTACTCCACGTTAACGTTCATAAAGTTTTGATCTTTTTTTTTTTTCTGTTTCTTTCTGAAAACTGACACATGATCTTTTTTTTCTTTTTCGTAGGTAAGATTATTTTTTCTTGGTAAGATTTTTGCACTTTTTATCTCTCTTTTTTTCTTTTTTTTAGTTTATTTTGTTTGCAATGTTGTTATTTGTTTTCGTTTTTTTTGTTGTTTTTTCTTTGTCTATTTAGTTTCGTTTTACTTTTCATGTATTTCATTTCATTTTGGTTTTTAAATTAAGACGTTCTTTTTTTTTTTCTTTTCGTCTATAATTTTCATTTGAATTTTAATAGATTTTTTAAAAATATGTTTTTTTAGGTCTTTTCTTGTTTTTGTTAAACTTTATTTAACTTCTATATTCTTTTTATTATTGCCCTTGTTTCAGAATTAACTTATCTTTCCTTTTCTTTCTATTAAGTTAGGTCTGTGTCTTTGTAAGTTTTTTTCCATTATTAAGTCTATCCTACTTTCTATTTTTTTTATTTTTCGGATTCAAAATTCATTCATGTTTTCTTTTCCTATTTTCCTAAAGTCAGACTTACATTCTTCTTTGTCGTTTATATTTCAATTTCCTTTTCGTCCTTCACTCTCTCTTCTTTTATTAACTTCAATCTACTCTCTGTGTTTTTCTTCTCCTTCTTTCATTATTAATCGTCACAATCAGTCTCCGTCACTATCACGGTTCGTCTTTTACTTGCCACTCCTCATTACTTGCTGAGTCACGTCTCTCTCTCTCTCTCTCTCTCTCTCTCTCTCTCTCTCTCTCTCTCTCTCTCTCTCTCTCTCTCTCTCTCTCTCTCTCTCTCTCTCTCTCTCTCTCTCTCTCTCTCTCTCTCTCTCTCTCTCTCTCTCTCTCTCTCTCTCTCTCTCTCATATCGCACCGCATCTTCTCTTCTGGTCTTATTTTTTCCTCATTTCATTTCTCCTTCATCACCCCTTGCTCCTTTTCCTCCTCTATCTTTTCCCGTCTTTTTTTTCTCTCTCTTTCTTTCTTTACGTTTATTTTTGTTACCTCTGCCTACTATTCACGTTTCCTTCATCTCCTTTTATTCATTTATTATTTCTCCTCTCCTTCTCACTCACTCATTTTCTACTTTTATGTTTGTAGCTTTTTTTCTTTTTTTTTCGTTTTTTTTTTCCTTTTCTTCGTTCTCCTCTTTTCAGATCTTGCTCCTTCTCCTAATCATCTTCCTTGTCTTTGTCCTCCCTTTACTCCTTCTCGTCGTCGTCATCGCTATCCTCTTCGTCCTCCTTCTTTTCTTCATTGTCGTTCTCTTTCTCATTCCTTCTCATCTTATTCTTCATACACCTTCTCGTCACCACTTCTTCGTCTTCTTTTTCCTCCTCATTTTCCTCATCACCATCTCTTCCTCGTCCTCTTCCGCGTTCTCCTCATCCTCCTTTTCATCCTCCTCCTCCTCCTCCTCCTCCTCCTCCTCCTCCTCCTCCTCCTCTCGTCATCATCATCACCATCATTATCACTCCTTCCGGAATCAAATTTTCTGAAGCACCAGCCACTTCTTGCCGTCAATTTCCTCTTCCCTTCTTCCCTTTTTTTCCTTTTTTCCCCTTCCCTACGTAGCCTTACCTCACCTCTTTTCCTTCTCCCAACTCTTCCATATATACTCTCTCTCTCTCTCTCTCTCTCTCTCTCTCTCTCTCTCTCTCTCTCTCTCTCTCTCTCTCTCTCTCTCTCTCTCTCTCTCTCTCTCTGTTGACGTGTTGTTTTCCTCTCTCAAGACTAAAGAGAAAATATGCGTGAAAAGGGAACATTTCGGCGTTATTTCTTTTTTGCATTATTTTTTTCGTTCTTTTTTTTTTTTTACATTATTATTTTTATAGCGCGCGAATTCGCATTGTGGGTCGTATCCGCCAATGCAGTTCCCCCTGATGTCTCCCTGATGGATATTTACACTCCACTTCCAAGGTGATGATGGCGTGTTTGTGGCGCGTTCGTGTGTGTGTGTGTGTGTGTGTGTGTGTGTGTGTGTGTGTGTGTTGGTGTATGTAGGTGGAGTGGTGTGTGGGTGGATGGGTGTGTGTGCGTCAGAAGGATGAAAGAAAGCTTGGGAGAGAGAGAGAGAGGAAAGAGCATTGAGGTGTGCAGAGAGAGAGAGAGAGAGAGAGAGAGAGAGAGACAGTCAGAAAGAAAATCAATCAAAAAAAATATATCCGCAATGTCATTCCCTCTCTCTCTCTCTCTCTCTCTCTCTCTCTCTCTCTCTCTCTCTCTCTCTCTCTCTCTCTCTCTCTCTCTCTCTCTCTCTCTCTCTCTCTCTCTCTCTCTCTCTCTCTCTCTCTCTCTCTCTCTCTCTCATCCTTCCTGGGTCTGTGCGGGACAACACTACGATGATTTATACTCAAGATGTGATTACCAGTCCTTGCGCCTCACTCCTGCTGGCCGCTGCTGCCCCTGCACTCATTGCAAGGCTCAGTGGAGGCTGTACTCTGATGGCTAACACTTCCCCATCCACACACTGTCTACTACTCTTAGCCCTCCATCCTCCACCAGCCCAGTATTTGCTTGACTTCAGTATCCACTCAACAAAGAGCTCCTTACACTGACTACTTGTTCCACAGGCCTCAAAACACATACGAGTATACATGAATTATTGGTAGACGCTAATTAATCAAGTTGGGAACGTATGTATACAGAATATCAATGGATGCATGTAAATATAGGCCACTTAATAAGCCCTCCAGATTCTAACCAAGTACCTATTCCACTTCTTTCCTCCTTATCCTCAACATTCAAAGGACTGCCCTTCTCTTGATTCATATAGTTCATTCGTATTACCCTGCCTGAGAAACACATCTTCTCTCTCCTCTGACGCACATGATTGGCTAGTCAATGAATAAGCACCTTCCACACCTTACGTTAGAGGAACATGATTGGTTAACAGACATAAAAGTGTAAATCCTTCTCTTGTCCACCTGGAATCCACAAATTAAACGGATCATTTCGCAAAGTAATCGCCAATTTAGGGAGATGTAACTCATGAAAAAAGTGGAGGGGGAGGAGCTGCTGAAAACAGGGAGAGGGAGAAGCTAGTGAAAACGGCGACAGGAAGGAATTAATACAGTCCAGTTATTGTGAGTGAACTTAAAAAACACATTCACTCTTATATGCCTCCTCGGTCTAAAACATCAGTACGTAAGAAAACATGGGAAGCAACAAGAATCCATTATACCTACACTTGGCAGTCCCTGTATAAAACATTCCTTACTATTCCCACCTATCATTCTCATCCATAAATCAGTCCAACCTTCTTTTAAAGTTTCTTGTTGACTCGGCACGAACAACTTGATTATTGAGTCTATTCCATTCATTTACCACTCTATTTGATTACCGGTTTCTTCCTGTTTCTTTTTTTTAATCTGACTATTATACATTCAGCATATAGTAACTGGCATCTTTATTCTGTACATAGTCTCGTACTCTCTTGCTGCCTTCCTGAGACAGAGCTCGGCCTCTTCCTTTTTAGTCACGTATTGATGATAACAGATAATAAATTCACACACACACACACACACACACACACACACACACACACACACACACACACACACACACACACACACACACACACACACACACACACGTGAAATAAAACTCTTGCTTCGTCAAATTGAATAAACCTTAGTTTAGCAACACGGCAAGCCTGAGTTTCGAAAACAGGAGTGAAAAGAAGTTTTGCGCGTGTTCATAGATGTGAAAGGAAGACTGGGCACGAGCTGGAAAATAAATAAATAAAAACATAGGTAAAAAAATTCCTCCCTCACCTGAGTTGCTTTCCTTTACCTAAGCTAAAACTTAAAAAAAAAAAAATCCTAAGTTCAGAAGCTTCGGAATGAACAATATTCTCGCTTTCGTAAAAACTGAAGCAGGTAAAAAATATTGTCGCCTCTTGAACGTGTACAGTTCTCCAAAACAATATTGTAGCAAAGTCCACTAAATTTCGTGTTCATAAAGCGAATGACTGATGTCATATGAATCAATTAACTTCCTTTATGTTAAGAGTTCTGGAACAAGTGAGAGTTGCTGTCGCCTCTTGAACTTGTACGGTTTTCCCAAGTGGTGATGTAGCAAATTCCACTGAATCTCATGTTCATAAAGTGAATGAATATGAACTAATGAACTGCTTTACATAAAAAAAAATAGGACCAAGAACTGTAGATGCGATACATGGAAACAGTGGCAAGTTACTGCTTTTTTTGGTCTGAAATATTATGTGGAATTCTACTTGCATATTACTTCTTAAGGCATCGGTATATGAAGCTATATGAAATAAACTAACGCAGGAGACAAAATCTAAGAGAAGCGTTCGGCACTTTTATCTGAAACATTATGTAAACTATGACATTATTTTTTCTTAATACAGCGCAAGAAGCGATGCGATACAAACCAACGTCGGAGACAAAATTTAGGCGAAGCGTTTGGCAGTCAGTCGAGACAAGCGTGAATTTGAGGAGACAGCAGTTGATTAGCCAGAACAATGAGGAATTAGACTGGCGGAGCGAAGACAATTTGAACTTCGTCTCCTTTCATCCTGCAGCCCCTGTTCGGACTTGTCTCCTTTCACCCTCTAGCCTCTGTTCACCCAGCAATGAATAGGCACTGGATTTAGCCGATGAGTTTGTGCCCTTGTGACTTTGCAACTTCACAACTTTGCCGGCAGCCTTACCAAGACAACTCGACGTGGCGAGGCGTTTTGACCTCCATAGTTTTATAATGTAGTGATTCTTTTTATGTACTGAGTTCATTACTGAAGGAAACAAACACGGAGCAGAATAATACTGGATCAGACGGAGCAGTGGTGGATTATATAAGAATTGTGATGTCGGCGTTTCGTGTTACGTATTGCATCTATACAAGGAACAAACACGAAGTGGAATATTACTGAACCAGACGGTACAGTGGTGTATTATACGAAAAATCATGATGTTTTTTTGGGAAGTTCGATGCTTTGGGAACTTAGGCGAGAGTGGAAGGAGAACGTGTGCAGTTAGCGAGGTGAGAATGAGAGCAGTGGTGGTACGTACTTAGGTTATAACGGCAAGGAAAGGGCGGGAACTATGCACCATACAGACAGAGATGGAGGTTAGTTCTGGAAGTTTGGCCGGGAAAGAGGGAGAGTAACTGAGAGTAAGAACTTGTGCTTATTGCTTTGCTACAACACTTAGGACGCGGAAACTACCTCTTGTGATCAACTTCCAAGGAGGTTATTGAAGAAGAAGCACAAGTTAATATTACATAATACACCATTTAAAGTAACTAGTTGGAAAAAGAGAAAATGGGTTGAAAATAAGAGAAAATGTATATCCTATGTGAATTTTTAAATACTGATGTACTGTAGAGTCAAGAAAGAAAGCAAGTTTTAGGTTTGTACGGTTGTGTGAGCGTTGTGGTGATGGTTGTGGTGATGCTCGTGGTGCAGTGGTGGTGTAGTGGTTCATGTGGTTGTTTGTATAGTGATGTAGAGATGTGGTGTAGTGTACTGGCTGTGGTGGTGAGGTTGTGGTGGGTGAGGTAGTGCGGTACTTTAAATGATGTACTGGCTATGTGTGATGATGGTGTGGTGATGAAGGTGGTGGTGGTGGTGGTGGTGGTGGTGGTGGTGGTGGTGGTGGTGGTGGTGAGGTGGTGGTGCTGGTGATGTGGTGGATGGATGGCTCTCGTTACCAATAGCTCCACCACAATATCCGGTGTATGATGAGACTATAACCACCACCATCACTTCCACCACCACCACCACCACCACCACCACCACCACCACCACTTTCCCTCTCCATCATTTATAACCTCGTCCCGTCTCCTCCCTCTTTTGCCCTCCCATCCTCTTTCCTTCACGCCTTTCCCTTCCTTCTCTCCCATCCTTTCCATCCTTTCCTCTTCTTGCAACCCTCCCGGTCTCCTCCCGTTCATTTCAGCCACATTTCCATTCCCTCCCTTCCCATATCTTCCCGGCCCCTCCCGCCCATTCCAGCCCCCTTTCCAACCCCTCCCGCTCCCTCTCCCGGCCTGGCCTCATAACTCACGTCTCCAGGATGGCTTCTTCATTACTGGTGGTGTTGGTGATGGGAGAGTAATGGTGTTTGGGCTTGTAAAGGCCCTGCTAATGGTTGTTAATAGAGGCCAATGACCGACCACTATAGTTCTACATTTTTTTTTTTTTTAGGGCACAGTTGTAATGGTAGTTGTTGTTAGGGTGGTGGTAGTGGTGGTGGTGGGCTTGGTAGGTAGTGGTGGTGGTGGTGCTGTTGTTGTTTTTGTTGTTGTTGTTGTTGTTGCTATTATTATTATTATTATTATTATTATTATTATTATTATTATTATTATTATTATTATTATTGTTGTTGTTCTTGTTATTATTTTTCTTGTTGCTGTTTTGTTCTTACTGTTGTTGTTGTTGTTGTTGGTGGTGGTGGTGGTGGTGGTGTTATTGCTGTTGTTGTCGTTGTTTTAGTTGTTGTTGTTGTTGTTGTTGTTGTTGTTGTTGTTGTTGTTGACGTTGTTATTGTTGTTGTTGATGTTGTTGTTATTGTTGTTGTTGTTGTTGTTGCTGTTGTTGTTCTTGTTCTTGTTGTTGTTGTTGCTGTTGTTGTTGCTGTTGTTGCTGTTCTTGTTGTTGTTGTTGTTGTTGCTGTTATTTCTGTTCTTGTTGTTGTTGCATTGGCAGAAAATGGAAGAAGCAATCGGGACTTACTATCATTCCAATACTTCGATCATATCACGTACTCCTCCTCTTCCTCCTCCTCCTCCTCCTCCTCCTCCTCCTCCTCCTCCTCCTCCTCTTCCTCCTCCTTCTCTACCATCTCTACCTCCACTTCCCAATGCTTCGTGACCCGCAACCTTAACTCTCTCTCTCTCTCTCTCTCTCTCTCTCTCTCTCTCTCTCTCTCTCTCTCTCTCTCTCTCTCTCTCTCTCTCTCTCTCTCTCTGTTGCAATCCCTTTCTTCATTCTCTTTCTTTTTTTATATTCGTTTTCCTTCCCCTCTTTTTGTATCTCTTCTTCATTCCTCTCTTCCTCCCTATCTTTTTCCTTTTCCTCCTCGTCTTCCTTTTCTCCTCATTTCTCTCATCCATCTCCTCTCGCTTTCCTCCTCCACTCTTTCCTCCCCGTCGGTGCCACATACTGATGTAATCTAAGCAAACATTTTTCCCCCTTTCCTTCCTCTCCTTCCCTTTCTTTCTTTTCCTTTCACAGTAATTTTTCAACAAACTATTCGACCTCTACGTATATCTTCATCTTTTTTCTTTTTTCCTTGACTTCTTTTATTCCATGGTCTCTCTCTCTCTCTCTCTCTCTCTCTCTCTCTCTCTCTCTCTCTCTCTCTCTCTCTCTCTCTCTCTCTCTCTCTCTCTCTCTCTCTCTCTCTCTCTCTCTCTCTCTAGGAAGTGGGCCTTTTTCTTCTTTTTTGCTGTCTTTTAGTTGCCCGTGGCCGGAGCCTCTCTTACATAATAAAGAAGCACAAACACCCTTGAAAACCGCTATATTTTCCATTCCATAATTTACAAAACAGCCAAAATACGTCACAGAATATTAATCTTAAACCCTATGATCTGCTGACAGTCCACCAGTGTTCTGCTTTTGTACGGGGATTGCGGGCAGAGGAGAGGACACAGCATATAGAGGGGGCGCTAAACACAGTGGCAGTGTGTGCGAATGCCACAGGACTTCTGACCGTGATTGTACCTCAACTCCCGGGACGGCTTGTGTGTGTGTATTAACTCCGTCGGTGCTGTCAAGGATTAGGAACGCCACGTCTCTGCCCTCCATCCATTAGCTGCACGAGGCCTTTGTGTGCATTTGCTGTGCTTGCGTCCTGATTTCCTACGTACTTGAACGCCGTGGATGTCCTCGTTTGGGTCTTCATGTACTGTGCTTACGTAGGTCCTGTCCTCGTATGTACTTCGAGGTTGTAAGCGTCCTCTTCATGGTTTTCATTTGATTTGTATTACGAGTATATTGCATTTGCTTGTCTGGTGTATTTGTTGTTGTTGTTGTTGTTGTTGTTGTTGTTGTTGTTGTTGTTGTTGTTGTTATTGTTGTTGTTGTTTGTGTGTGTGAATGTGACTGTGTGTGTGTGTACGTGTGTGTGTATGTCATCGATCTACTTATGTCTCACACAAATCGTTTAATAAATACATATACGTATGTTGTGTTATACACTAAGATGCAAAAAAAAATAAATAAAAGATGCATGAAATCACAATTACATTCTGTCACGAACAAACTAAGCTTAAAAGTACCTACCTATATGAATAATTATAATTTGTCATATATTAGTAACACACTGGTACGGAGACCAAATACCATTCCATTTTATTATCAAGATACTCTCATACTACACACTCACCAGGGTCAGAAGCACCACCAAACTATCATCAACGTAACAAATAGCGAAATATTGATAACATACTGGTATAGAAACCAAGCACCCTTGCATTTAATTAGAAAAACACCCATAGTTTACACGCATCAGAGTCACAAGCATCACCAAACCACCATCCACGTAAAAAATAACGATCACACAGCCTTGCCCTAGCTCAGCTCCACCACAAGTGTTACCAAACTGGACTATCGAGTGTGGACCCTTAATGGCACTTTCTGTACACAAGCAGTAAGAGCACGGCGATGGGCTGGGGACAAAGAGCAGAGTAGCCAAGTAGCCATGGATGGGAGATGTCGTGCGTCGTCCCATAGACAAAGACACAGGCTAGTGGAGACCATTGAGTGTTCTCCAGGTTCTCCCGTGTCAGACCCAGATATCGACTACCGCCCTGGGGATTGTGTCTCGCTGGCCACGCGCGCAGGTAAGAAGAGGAGCGGCGGGAACACGGGACGCCAGGGCGGGGAGTTGAGTGAGGTGGTGTCAGAGCCTGGAGAAAACCAGTTGAGGAAAGAAGATCGAAGAGAATACAGAGAGTGAGATGGAAGGATGCAATAAAACTGCATAGGATGGGAGTCACAAAGGAAGATGCAAGGGACGGAAACAACTGAAAAGACTCGTACATGGCGCCAACCCCTGACTAGGGAAACGGCCGAAGGAAAAGAAGAAGAAATCAGTGGTGTGGTGATGATAGGTGGTATTAGTTATGATTGGGCTGTCGAGGGTGTGGTGTTAGTGGTTTTGGTGTTCTTAGTGAATTTAATAATAAAGATTTGTCTTTTCTGTGGTGTCTTAAGCTTTGGGCGGGTGTTGGGTGGTGTTGATGGGTGGTGTCAGCGGTGATGGGGCTTTCAAGGGTGTGGTGCTAGTGGTTGTGGTGCTGAGTGAGAGTAATAACAGGGATTTGTCTTTTCCGTGGTGTCTTTTTGGCATTGGCCACTCAAGGCTTTTTATCTCTGCCGGAACCAACTCGAGGACTTCCAATCGTGATCTCGTGTCTATTTTTAGGCATCACCGCGTTCAATCAACTTAAGTGGATTTTTTCTCTCTAAGTTATTTCAAGCGTGCGTTGGGCGGGCGGCAATACTTTCCTCAGTCAGTCCTCTTCATTTATTTTTACGTGCGACAATTATTCTTTCCACGCACGACTCGCTATTCTTCTTTCCGCCCGTGTTACCGCCGCCCATTTGTCTTTCCTCCCATCAGTACGTATTTCCAGACAACCATTACGCCAAGCACGGACCGGCGAACACTGACTGTTCTTTTTGCCTGGTACCTTCCTGAGAGACCATTATATGCACGCTCCCCAGTCCTCTCCACTCACTATGGTTCTCACACGCAACTATAACCCATATTCTGAATCTCTTTGCTCTCTTACAGGGACTTTTTTTTGAAAGGCCACAGAGGTGATTAGCCAGGTTCTCAAGACTGTTTCTGCTTTTGGCAATATATAAATCTTGTAAATCTCTCACCAGAACCGTAAAAACACCCTTGGAAACTCGTGTCAAATCAACTAGAGCCTTTTGAAAGTAGTCGGGGTACAGCGAGAGTGCTTCAGAATATGGTCCTATATGAAGCACCCAGAAAACTCTTTCGTGGATCTCCGAGTCTGGGTATAGTGTCTGTGAATTCCGGGTTCATACTCATCCTCAGTTCTTGCAGAGTCAAATGGATATATACCTTTATGACGCTTTTTTCTTTTCCTTTCCCTTCCTTCCCCGACCTCCCGAAACCCTTGGAGCCTGGAAGGAAGGCCCGGGAGGAAGTCCTGTCGGTGAGGGGGACCAAGTAGCGGCTGTTAAGAGAGTAAAAGTTGGAATGGTCCTGAGGCGAGAGAGAAAAATGCATGGGGTTTATTCTTCCTCTACATATCTTTCTACCCTGTCCTCTCTCTCTCTCTCTCTCTCTCTCTCTCTCTCTCTCTCTCTCTCTCTCTCTCTCTCTCTCTCTCTCTGGGATGACAGGAAGAGCAGCTTACAAGGGTCAAAGGAGGACTGAGCCTAAGAATGTTGTAACTTCCCGACCTGATTATTCACTTGCCCGCCGCCGTAAAGCATGACTAGGTGGGCGGCAGACGAACGCAGGCAGTAATTGGGTTCAGGAGGTGCCCCGAGCATAAATCTGCCACGGGATGGTACGATTAAGACTCACTTTACGACACCCACTCCAACGCCCTCCTTGTCCCCGCCGCTACTCGTACTGTCGCCGCCGCCGTTGTTCTCTTTGACACCACGCAGCTTCTCATGCAAAAACTCGTGCAAATACTGATGATGTGTGTTGATACTATGCCCTTGGGTTCAGCGTATAAGGAAAATAGGGAGGCGATGGGATTGTAAGATAAAAAAAAAAAAGTAAGTCTGTAAAAGGAAGGTACTGGAAGTAGGTTCTCGAGTCGATAAGTTTGCAGCGATGGAGGAGGATGAAGCAAGAAGAAAACGAGAAGGTACGACTGACGAGCCTTCGCTTATTCCTCCGCTGCAGCGAAGTGATGGGGCTTGTTAGCGGCGCCGTGCTGGATAAGGAAGGGGCCTGTAAGAAGAGAGGGAGGGGAAAGGAAGGGTATAAAGAGACATTAGCAGCTTAGTGGAGAAAAAAAAACAGAATAATCTAATGGAAAAGTAGTATTACTCAAAGATGTGATGGATGAAGTCGACGCTATATGTATTAGTGACGCCTAAAGAAGGAAAGCGATGTTGATGACTCATTGTTACCAAATCCCCAAGGAACCTACAGTTCATTGTTACCTGAACAGTAAGGGACCTTCGAGTCATTGTTACCAAAAAAAGGAAGGTAACCAGTGACCTGTGTTAACTGAACCGCAAAGGATGTACGACTCAGAGTTAAAAGAACCGCAAGGAAGCTACGAGTCAGTGTTACCAGAACCACAAGAGAGCCACGATCCAACACGTGGCCTTACATCCTATTCCTTCTCTCTCAGTCCTATATTTTCCCTCCTCCTCCTCCTCCTCCTCCTCCTCCTCCTCCTCCTCCTCCTCCTCCTCCTCCTCCTCCTCTTCTTCCTCCTACTCCTCCACCGTCAGGCTTTTGTGCCACCTTGACAATATTGATTTATTAACCACAAGTGAACGGATGTGATTACAAAGCAGAAGAAATCTATACGCGCGTTGCTAAAAGTTGCAATGATTGTGTGTGTGTGTGTGTGTGTGTGTGTGTGTGTTACAGGGACTCAAAAAATAGAATTTCTCGATGCCACAGCGATTGATTCACAAACTGATGAATTAGCAAAGTGACGTTCCAATCACATACGTAACAATCTTAACTTTTTTTCTGCGGGCCTTTTTCTGTGGACCTTTTTTCTGTGATAATTTTTCTTGACTATATATTTTGCCTTTTGTCTCTTTACCTTTTGTTAAACTAACTACCTAACTAACTGACTAATTAACTAACTGAATATCTTAATTAGCTTCCTGGTTGACTTACAGACTGAAAACACCCTAGTTATCTAACAACCTAATTGATCAAGTACCTTAGCTAGCCAACACACTGACTGAATGACAAACTGCCTTACTTTCCAACTAGCAAACATAACTGGCTTAACTAGATTAACTGCATGAGAAATTTACTAACACTCTAATTTATTGACAAGTAACTATCTTACTAACTTCCTAATTACTAATTGAGCAGAGAACTGACACACTGAAATTAATTACATTAGATAAAATAAGGTACACAGAAAACGTATTATCAGGTTGGTTGATATGATCCTTCCTTAACATATGTTTAGTAGTCACCGTAAAATTTCTTGTTTGTACGATTCACTTTATTTATGTATGGGTGACAGACTCTGACAAAAGGCAACGAAACCGAAAGAAAAGAAGCCCCCATTGAAGGCATCAAAACGTAAAATTGCATTGTGTAGTGTATATAATATAATACTCAATTTATCACCCAAAATAATAATGATGCAGAATTTGTTTACAGTAGGAAGTTAACGGGAAGCTCAATAACCGTGAGGAAATTATTTGAAAGAGCTGAATAATTTGAAGATGAGATTACTGTTATGAATACTGAGAGAGAGAGAGAGAGAGAGAGAGAGAGAGAGAGAGAGAGAGAGAGAGAGAGAGAGAGAGAGAGAGAGAGAGAGAAATGGACACAGAAAAAGTTTAAAAAAAAAGGAAAAACTGAGACGTACACGAAATTACAGAAACTAAGAGAGATAAACGAAGGAAGGAATATACGAAAGAAACGGGACAGGGTAGAAATTAAGAAAGAAGGATAAGAAAGGAAGAGGCGGAGAATAAGACAAGGCAAAAAAAAAGACGAAGAAAGTTTGCAATATCCAACCGTGCCTTGTCTGTGGAGAGAGAGAGAGAGAGAGAGAGAGAGAGAGAGAGAGAGAGAGAGAGAGAGAGAGAGAGAGAGAGAGAGAGAGAGAGAGAGAGAGAGAGAGAGAGAGAGCCACATACAATCATGGCCTTAAAATATGTTATTCCTTAATTAAAATTATGTCTTACGTAGTATTTCGGCAGAAAAGGATGTTATAAGAGAGAGAGAGAGAGAGAGAGAGAGAGAGAGAGAGAGAGAGAGAGAGAGAGAGAGAGAGAGAGAGAGAGAGAGAGAGAGACCATACTCTCATCTCACCAGTAGATGGAAAATCCCCAATACTTCCTCCTTCTCCTCCTCTTCCTCCTCCTCCTCCTCCTCCTCCTCCTCCTCCTCCTCCTCCTCCTCCTCCTCCTCCTCCTGCTGCTGCTGCTGCTGCTGCTGCTCAAAATTTGGGAGACAGCGGCGGCAAAAGGAGCCAAAATGTTACGGTATGAATGCAGACTTTCTTGAGGACTCTCCTTATATCACTTTCAATTAGGCAAAGGACTTCCGTCAGGCGCCTTACGAGAGCACAAGCGTTCTTCCCTCACTCCCTTTTTGTCGCGAGAATTGCCTGTTTCACGCCTGGCTAACGTGGTACGGGAGCCGGAGAACTTGACGCCAGTGGAGCCAAGTAGAGCCCAGACACTCAGCCTTCTTAGCGCTTTGGTAGAGTGGGGAAGAATAGTAACGGGTAACTAGAAGAGATAGAAATGAAGAAGTCAGAAGGGGAGCAGGAGTGAAATGCATTACTGAAGTGATAAGATAAAAAAAATAGATGTTTTGGTCACATGGTAAGAAGAAAGGACCAGGAACCGATTAAAAGAGCCTGGAGAAAACCAGTTGAGGGAAGAAGATCGAGGGGAAGACAGAGAGTGAAATGGAGGGGTTGGAATTGTGGTAAAACTGTTGGGAGTCACAGAGGAAGATGCAAGTGACAAACAACTGGAGGAGACTCGTACGTACATGGTGCCAACCCCTGACTCTACGGAAATGGTGAAAGGAGAAAGAGAAAGACCAGAAGAGACAGTGTTTAGCAAGGACAAGGAATAGAGAAATGAAGGGACGGGGATAGGTCAGTAGCAGCTAGTAAATATAAGAGACATAGGTTACCAGGGACGGAAAAAAAAATAAACTAGGAAAGGAGGGATAAATTAGGGTGGATTACTGAGAATGGTTAGACTGCACAGAGCTTGGCAGGGACGAGAAAGGAATAGAAGCAAGGGACGGGGATAGGTGAATAGCAGCGAATGACTAGAAGAGACGGAGGTTCGCAGGGACGGGAAAAAAAAAAAATAGAGGAAGGAAGGGTTAAGGAAGAAGGAAGGTGAAGGAGGGAGAAGAAAGGAGCTTATAAGAATAGAGCTTTGATGAAAAATGAAGAACGGTGCAGAATTAATTGTTTGAAGGGGAAGAGGGTGGTGGAGGTACAGGGGTAAGAGAGAGAGAGAGAGAGAGAGAGAGAGAGAGAGAGAGAGAGAGAGAGAGAGAGAGAGAGAGAGAGTGTGTGTGTGTGTGTGTGTGTGTGTGTGGACGAAGGTGGATGAGGGACAGCTGGCTCATTTATGTCTTCATCCATTAAATTGACTCGGCATGACAGCTGGAGTGAATGGTTTCCTCTCTCTCTCTCTCTCTCTCTCTCTCTCTCTCTCTCTCTCTCTCTCTCTCTCTCTCTCTCTCTCTCTCTCACCGCTGGAAGTCAACAAAGGGGGAAAACATAGCCATCGGAAGCACTCTGATAAAAGAATCGACGCTTGTGAAAGAAAAAATAAATATTGTAGAAAAATAGATAGAAATCAAGTAGGTGGTTAGTCAGCAGAATGATGTTACATTTTTCGGATAAGAATCTTTCAACTTTTTTGTATCCTTAGTATCAAGAAATCACGCTGCTTACTTACTTTTTTTTATGCTTCGTTAGGAGTTTTACTTACCTGGTTATATCCTCGTAATTTCTTATTATGGTGTGGTTAATGTAAATACCTGCAACACTTTCTTTTTTAGTCACTTAATTTTTCTTTCTTTCATTAGGTAATTTGGTAATACTGACTATGTTTAGCCATCATTATAAAAACCACAAAAACCACGAACATCAGTATCAATAGTTATTTCAAGCGTAATGAACCCTCCTCTCTCTCTCTCTCTCTCTCTCTCTCTCTCTCTCTCTCTCTCTCTCTCTCTCTCTCTCTCTCTCTCTCTCTCTCTCTCTCTCTCTCTCTTTAATAAACCAAGGACAATCGGTACCTTCTCGCCTCGCCCCGCCCGGAGGAAGACGCCCCGAAGAGCCCGCGGACAAATCACATCAGGATGACGGGGCGCACAAAGGCTCCAGTTGGGCTCCGTAGCTATGGCTCGCGAGGCACAAAGGTGGCGCGCTGATGGCGGCTCTTGAGAGTGTCGATGTTCTTTTGTTCTGGTCAGGTCGATCCTCTGGGAGCCTTTGTTTCCGATTGTTTATCTCTCACTCTTAGTTTCTCTTCTCTTCTCTATCTTCTTTTCATTCTTTTTTTTATCTTTTTTATATTTTTTTCTTGGTTTGGTTTCTCTCGGGTGTCTTTTCTCTCTTGTTTTCTGTTTTATCTTTTTTTTGCCGTTTCTCTGTCTCTCTCTCTCTCTCTCTCTCTCTCTCTCTCTCTCTCTCTCTCTCTCTCTCTCTCTCTCTCTCTCTCTCTCTCTCTCTCTCTCTCTCTCTCTCTCTCTCTCTCTCCGCCATAAATAAAGTTTAGTTAATTACAATTCTCACTCGTCTTTCTTTTTTATTTCATCCTCAGCCGCCTGCCATTTATCCTACGCATTATCTCCTTCCACTTTTTTTTTCCTCTC